>NC_056749.1:201102588-201402588 GCF_019279795.1 Protopterus annectens
CCAAGAGTCCTGCAGGAGCATAGGAATAAGCTTATCCTGAGGGGTTTGCTTAAACTTGAAGAATCACCGGCCAAGACTCAGTCAGTGAAACCTTCTAGGCCATCGGAGCCGTCACCGGGTATGGCTTCTGCTTTAACTTCGGTTCCGGCTGGAACTGAAGTACCTATCTCTATGTCAACTTTGGCTCTGACTGGAGCCGAAGTACCTATCTCTCAGTCGGCTCCGATTCTTCCGTCGGAGCCATCAGGGAGTCGGAAACGCTCCAGGTCACCATCATTGGAGTCGATACACTCGGCTCCAGGGTCACCCTTATTGCAATCTGAGCAGAGTCATCGATCCCACTCTTCTCGGTCGTCTAGGCTATCTGACCATGATTTGGAGAGAGTGGTGAGCAGGCTTTTAAAGTCGCAGGCCCTGGCAAAAATGCTATCCAGCCCCCCTAACCAGGGTTCGGCTCTACCTGTTTCTCCAATAGTTCCTCCTTCGACTAATCCCTTGAGTTCGAAGCTGAAGCATGCTGTGGCTACAACCGTGGGTCCGTTGGCACTGATACCTCCCCTTTTGGTGCCATCGACGGCTCCGATCTCTTCCATGGTGCCGTCCTTGGAGGGATCTGGGCGCCGGGACTCCCTTGTCGGCTCTGAGGGGGCGAGTGGCATTGGACCCTTGTCCAACCCCATTCTCCATCTTGGAGCTTTGGCGCAGGTGAGTTCGGCTCCTACATTGGCTTCTGAGCCGTCCCTCTCGGTGCCGGGAGGGATTCTGGTCTCTTCGGAGCCGGAGCCTTCTATGGCATTGGGAAGGGGCACCTTCGAGGTCATGAGGAGTGTGCTGGCATCTGAGCCAGCCTCACGGTCGGCATTATCGGCCCCTCCCCCCATGGTGCCTGCTCCTGCCTCTGCCTCTCCTCCAGACCCCAAGCATGGAGAACAAGTGCTCCAGGGCACCCTATTGGGTGCAACTTCCTCTTCCGAGGCCTCCCCTGTTCATTCAGAGGAGCCCCCTCAAAAGAGAAAATGCAAGAGGAAGCATGTTGACTCCCCTGAGTCTGTCACTTCAGATACCGATTTGGAGGAGTTGGAAGGGTCCCAGAGATCCCCTTCTGAGGATGTCTCCTTCTCAGACATCCTTGAAATCTTTAGGCAGAGGGGGAACTGGACTACCCTTAACTCTTCCGAGGATGAGTCGGTATTCCTGGACGTGTTTGGTTCCCAACCCTCCACCTCCTGAGTGTCTCCGCCTTTCGATCCACTGATGTCGTTGGTGGCTTGAAAGGAGTGATCAGCTCCAGACACAATGGAACCAGCTCCCCGTAGGCCCACAAAATTCATCACCGCCCCTCAGGACAAGCAATTTCTGACAAAGGGTGTTCCCATTGATGCCATGGTGGTAGCAGCAGCCACTAAAAATTAGTTGGCTGAAACTTATTCATCTGTCCATCCCCCTAATAAGGAATCTAGGATGATGGACAGATATGGGAAGCAGATGTTTTCCTCAGCAACCTTTTCCATGAGGTCTCTGAACTATTTGTGCCATTTTATCTGCCTTCAAAGGGATCTCATTAAAGAGTTAGGAGATACCCTTCAAGATCCATCAGCTGCGGGGGCTCAGGCTAAGATTGCCTCCAAGCTAGCGACTCTAAATTCTGTAGTAAACTCCTGCATGTGGCTCATCTCTTATGCAATCGATGGAGCGAGTAGGGCCGCAGGCACAGGTGTGGCTTTGAGGAGACACGCTTGGATGCGGTTACACAACTTTGCGGAACCCTTTAAGGCATCTTTCACCAACACCCCCTTTGATGCTTCTGCTCTGTTTGGACCACAGGTGAAGGATACCCTTACCAGGTGTGAGCAGGAAGGCAAGACTCTCTCTGCCATTGGAGTCTGTTTTTCCACTCCTTCAAGACTGTATCCCAAGGGTCAGAAGAGTGGGAAGATGTGGTTCCGGAAAACCCAGGGAGCCGTGCCTGACACACGTGGAGAGTTCCCCTCCAGGGGCAGAGGAGGGAACAACAAAAGATGCCACCCTAGGGGCAGGGGGGGGTCCAGAAAATCAGGGCCAAAGAGAATCCTTCTCTGACAAGTCCTTCCAGCATCCCTGAAGTGCTGCCCGGCTGTCCACCTTCGGAGGCAGTCTTGGGAAGATTATCGCTGTACCCAGAAGACTGGCAAAGTATAACAAAAGACAAATAGGTACTTTCTGTCATATCCGAAGGCTACAAAATCCCCTTCTTTCGCACTCCCTACATTCCCAACAAATCCCTTCCAGATGTTCCACCCAATCTAAGGGATCAAGCTGTTCAAGAAATTTCAAAACTGCTAAGAAAAAGAGCCATCCAGTCAGTCCCAGCAGACCAACAAGGATCCGGAATTTACTCAAGGTTCTTTTTTGGTACCAAAAAAGACAGGGGATTAGAGACCCATTCTGGATCTCAGCAGACTAAACAGGTCTGTTCAAAGAACGAAGTTCTGGATGGTCACGCTACAGTCCATTTTACCCTTTCTGGGTCAGGACAATTGGATGTGCTCCATAAATCTTCAGGATGCGTACTACCATATCAAAATGCACAGACGCTCCAGAAGATTCCTCCGCTTCCGGCTGGGAGCCAGTCATTATCAGTTCAGAACGCTGCCCTTTGGTCTCACCACAGCCCCCAGAGTGTTCACCAAATGTTTGGCAGTAGTCACCGCTCACTTGAGACGGCAAGGATTCCAGGTGTTTCCATATCTAGACAACTGGCTCCTTACTGCAACCACCAGGCATCACCTGCTGCTAGCCAGAGACTACACCATCCAAACGTACTCCACTCTAGGCATCACAATAAATTTTGAAAAGTCTGCATTGTCGCCTTGTCAATCTATCACCTTTATAGGCGCAAACTTAAACACAAAGGACATGTCAGCGACTCTACCAGTAGACAGAGTGTTAGCCATTCAATGGCATGTGCAGGACTTATTAGGATGCAAAAAGATTCAGGCCAGATTTGTCCTAAAAACATTGGGTCTCATGGCAGCGGCTATAATACTAGCCCCCTTGCACGCTTTCATATGAGGATTCTTCAGTGGATGCTGTTCACACAATGGTCTTTCCTGCAAATCCCGATGTCTCACAGGATAATGATCCCACAGTCATGCAAAAACCAACTTGTTTGGTGGATGGTTTCCCCATCATTACACCAGGGCAGACCATTCGTTCTTCCTCCCCCAGTAGCTACGGTGACCATGGATGCCTCCCTGATCGGGTGGGGGGGGCATTATCAGGGCAGAACAGTCCAAGACACCTGGCAGCCTCATGAGTACCATCTGCATATCAATGTCTTGGAGATGAGAGCTGTGCTTTTAGCTTTGCAAGCTCTTCAGAACTCTCTTCCCACCGGGACCATTGCAATTCAAACAGACAATATGTCAGTGGTATGGTACATCAACAAGCAGGGCAGAACCAAGTTATACCCCTTATGTCGAGAAGCACTCAGACTTTGGCAGTGGGCGATCTCTTCCCAACAGTTTCTGATAGCAGCGCACATCCCTGGGAAGTCCAACGTTATAGCAGACAGGCTGAGCAGAGCAATTCTCATGCCTCACGAGTGGTCTCTCAATCAGACTATGGCGGACAGAATCTTCCACAAATGAGGTCAGCCTTGCTGCGACCTTTTTGCCACCCCCTTCAACAGCAAGTGCGACAATTTTTTCTCTCTCCTACCTCTTCCCAGACACCTCCCCAGAGACACTGTAGTTCATGATTGGCCCCAGGGACTTCTTTATGCATTCCCTCCATTCCCCCTGATTCCCAAACTAATTCAGAAAGCTACCACACTGGGATGCAAGATGATCCTCATTGCCCCTTACTGGCCTCGACAAATTTGGTTCCCCTTACTGCATCATCACCTTCTAGAACAGCCCTGGACCCTGGACCCAATTCCAGATCTCCTGATCCATCAATCGGGCGGGCTGCACCAATCTCTTCAATCCCTCCAGCTCACTGCTTGGTTTCTCCACTTCCGACTTTAGCCAGGCTTCCCAACATCTCCCATTCGGTGCGTGAAATCATCTTATCCTCGCATAAGTCAACCACTAGAAAGACTTATGCTAGTAAGTGGAAACGTTTTTCCTTATGGGCAGAGAACAGGAATATAGATCCCTTTTCAGCCACTGTGCACCATATTTTAGATTTTCTAGCAGAACTTTTTCAAACTGGATCCTCTTCTGTCATGATTAGAGTTCAGCTAGCTGCAATTTCAAACTTTCATACGGGCCTATCTGATTCAAGCATCATGTCCCATAAGCTTTGTAAAGCCTTTCTGAAGGGGACCACTCTACTCAGGCCCCCAGTAAGAGATCCCCCGCCTCCATGGGATCTGAATTTGATTTTAGCTTCCCTGATACTGCCCCCCTTTGAACCGGCAGCTTCTTGTTCCTTGCAGTTTCTTTCTTGGAAAACCCTTCTTTTGGTTGCAGTTACGTCGGCCAGAAGAATTTCTGAACTTCAGGCTCTTTGTGTTCGTCCTCCTTACCTAGTTTTTCACAATGATAGAGTTTCTCTTCGGACTAATCCTTCCTTTCTCCCAAAGGTTACTTCTGATTGTAATTTGAATCAGTCCATTGAGCTGCCCATGTTCTTTCCGAATTATTCCAACAAGGCAGAATACAAATTACATCAGTTGGACGTCCATAGACAACTACGCTTTTACTTGCATAGGACCAAGCAATTCAGAAAATCAGACCAGTTGTTCCTGTCTTAAGCTGAAGGAAAACAAGGCATACCAGTGTCAAAAGTCACCTTATCTAGGTGGTTGTCTTCTACTATTACCTTTATATATCAGTTGATAAATAAAGACCTTCCTGCTAAACCCAAAGGTCACTCCACCAGAGCTTTAGCTACTTCTGTGGCTTTTCAGGCTAGATTGCCAATGAAAACTATTTGTGCAGCAGCTACCTGGGCTAATCCACATACCTTCATTTATTATAAGCTGGATGTGGCTTCCAGAAGCAGAGCGGATGTGGTTCCACTGTTCTGAAGAGTCTGTTCTGATAAGCCACCCAGGATTGAGGTGCTAGGGACGCTGTCCCAACCAGCAAGAATGAAGGCGAGATAGACAACTTAGCATTAAGAAGTTATTTACCTACCATAACGTTCCATGTTAGTTGTCTTCTTCTCGCCTTCTTTCTTGCGTCCCACCCTCCATCTCCCTATCCTAGTAGATAGAGAAGAGTTCCTTAGGCTTCTTTATCACTGGCTGAGTCTTCTCTGGCTGTTACTTCTGACTGTCAGTCTCTCCAGTAGTTTCCTGTATCCTGCTACAGTTACTGTATTATCATGATTATTATTATGTCTATAGTTAGGTTACCAAACGAGATCCGAGTATCTAGTGCCAGGCTTCATGGGATATAGGAGGGGGCCTCGAGCCAGTAAGCAGCTCTCGAGCTTTTGAAGATGGCCGAGTCGGAGCCGAGGATCGGCTCTGAACCCAACCAGCAAGAAAGAAGGTGAGAAGACAACTAACATGGGGTGTTATGGTAGGTACATAACTTCTTATTCTACACAATATACCAGTTCAAAGGCATGGTTGATTATGTAGCCAATGTGCATAACTGCTGGGCTTTCCAAAGCAAGTGTATAGTATAAGTGATTCAGATATACACACAGCCGGATATATACACAGCCCTGAACACTTTCTGTTAATGAAGTGAACTGCTCCATTGTGAAGTAGACAGTATTAGGGTGAGACGTAGATGCCACTACAAAGTGGAACTGCTGGTAATGGGAACTAAACTGGAACTGGAATCCTTTTGTTTATCACTGTGCCATTAGCTGGTTCATTCTCAGTTACATTGCTCTATTGTTTACACAAACTTAGCTCCACATACTTCATGCAAAACTAGCAGAATTGCTCTACACACGTTATGTAGTTTATGCAAAAAATACAAGCAATTAAGAAAAATGAAAGCAGATAAATAGGGGTGAATAGCTCATGGATAACACAAAATATATTTTGAAAACTGCATTCAGAGTGTGCTGTAAAATGATAAAAATTACAAGAAGGTTACATATAACAAAGCTTCCAAACAGTAAGTCAGTAAATTGCTAGACCTAGTGTAAAGAAACCATACGTATAAGGAATGGCTTTATCTTCTTTAAATTGAATTGGCCACAATAACAGCATATTTTAGGATTCATCAATCAGTTATTGATACACCCTTCAGACCATTTTTTCCTGCAGTTGGATCAAAGACAGAACCTTTCATAAGTCTGACTATCAGACTAATTATCAAGTTTGTTCAAGGGACAAAATCTTATTTAAGGCATTATTGGCATTTTGGAGCTGCAGAAGTAAGCAGATTTTTCAGTAGAAGGTTTGTTTGCCAGTTAATTTAAAAGATTTATAAACAGTGTTATCCATAAATGTTGGTTTAGAAATGGTTCAGAATTACCTGCATGATACCAGCTTTCATGGACTTAGTTGCATGAGGCTTTGTATGATCTTTTTGACTTAAAACTTTTTAACTATTTTTATTTTAAGAACAACTTAGGGGTGAAACTATGGATTTAGTCATATCACCATAATTTGCAAAGTTAGTGCTAGCTATAGGGGAGGAACAGCATATTTTTAATTCATTATATATGAATTTTAACAGATGACATAGTTCTTGTATGGAAAGGAAGGGAAATTAAGCTAATTTTTTTTCTCATTGTTTTAATAATACATCATTGCTTACTTTCTCATGTAAATGGTCACAAGTCAATGACATTTTTTTTAGAAAGACATATCAACAAGGTCTGTTCTATAGTATATTACAAACCCACTTTTAACATCACATATTTACTTTGCATATGGTGGACACCCCAGTTTGTCAAAAATAATTATGCTTGGGGTCAAATCATTAGGTTATCTGGGCTTATTTCTAATAAAAAGTTGAAACATGAGGAATTACATGTTAAGACAAAAGTTTTTAGACAGAGGTTATAAAGTAATATGACTGATAGATTATTTTTTTCTGTTGTGGCAAAAGGGACGCTATGTGTAAACTCATTTTGATGATGAATAATGGAGAACTTAATGCAATAGTTACTTATCAGGATAAGTTCAGTTGTGGTTTTTCTTTAGAATAAGTCTTTATTCTTCTAATATTGGACAGGTTATTGGTAAACAGAAGATTATGAAGGGTAACCTAGAGTCATACAAAAAAGTGGGTAATGTGTCCAAAATGGAACCATGGAAATAGTGACATTGTTTTTAATTTTTCGAATGGGTAAGCCCACTGGACACAAATGTGCCTTTTTCAGGGGTGACCAGAGAGCACTATCTGATTAACTGATTTATTTGGATGGTGCAGTGGTGCAGCGGTAGCATTGTCCCCTCAAAGCAAGAGGTTCTTTGGTTCGATTCTCGTCTGGAGTGCTTTCTGTGCAGAGTCTGCATGTCCTCCCTGCATTCGTGTGAGTTTCCTCTGGGTGCTCCAGTTTCCTCCAACATTAGAAAGACATGCATCTAGAGCATTTCTCCCCGGGCTTCTGCTGAAAATTGGCTTTGTTCCAAGTCGGACTTTCCCAGTTAACAAATGTTAAATAAATAAATAAAAAATTAGTAAACAAATGAAGCTGGAAGGAATCAAATCCTCTAAATAGACTCAAAAAGTAGATCTGCTATACAAAACCCTAATGGAATTTCTGCATGTGTTTTTTTTTTAAGTATTGCCATTAGATTTATGTCAGCAATTATATGAACTTGGTTCACTTGCTAAAATAACATGAGCTGCAGCATACATTGATTATGACATCAATCGTGTTGTGCACATGGCTGTCTGTAAGAGCTGTGAGGTGTTCTCTGTAGGTAGAACATCTCATAGGCTATCACAGAGAATTTATGAACATGTTTACGATTATGATTTCTGAATTAACATAGCACAAATGCTTCATTGAAGAACTCCTTAGTTTGTCCTTGACTTAGAATCATTTTTTGTACTACAAAGTGTAAGTTAAGATGCATGGGATGATGGTATACTCTTTCCCAGATCAAAGAGTTGAGAAGGCAGCTCATCCATCACGCCATGGATATGCATATTTTGGCCTTATGACCTCATCATGGGCATTCAGAATCGCCAATTAGCTGAAACACCAGATATTCATAAGGATCATTTGCATATATCCCATGTGCCTCTGATACAAGAGGTTTGGGAGGTCACTCAGTGGATATTCTAGCTTTGCTGGAGTTTTCATTTTGTTTTTACTGATTGGTTTTTCAGTGACCTTCTCACTCATTGTTGTAGTTTGTTGTTTGGGATATTTTTGCAATGACCCTAATGATAATGGACATTAGTTGGGTATAACAACCCTGTGTTTCTAATGCTTAGTCAAGACACTCTGCTTGTGTTCTGATGATGAGGTCATAATAAGGCCGAAATATGAATATCCACAGCTAGTTGGGTTTGGTTTTATTGACGAAACAAGTCATGGCTATTCCGAATTGCCAATTAGCTGAAACACCTGATGTTCATAAGGATCATTTGCATATAGCTCATGTGTTTCTGATACAAGAGGTTTGGAAGCAACAATGGAAAGACAACCATATTGCTTCCAAGTATGCAATAAGGTTCAGAAAGTGTAAGACCTTTGCTTGGAAGTGTTTGAAAAAATATTTTTATCCCACAAGCAGACTTCAGAGAATTTTTCCTCATTTAGGCAGCAAATGGTGGAGGTGTGATGAGAAAGAGAGAGAGAGAGAGAAAATTGGGAATATGTGTTCTGGAAAGGTAATGAGTTAGCAGATTTAAAAAAATTTGCACATGTTTTCTCAGAAATTCTGGGGGAGCAAAGCATTGTAACTTAGGAAATTATTATTTTCAGCTGGGACAAAGGCTCTGAATTGCCTGACAAGGTAAGGCCTATGTGTAATGTTACTGACTGCCAAAAAAAGCAATTACTAGAAAATGGGAATCAAAAGCTGTAACTGAAGTACTGAATATTGTAAAGGAGAAAAAGGAACTGGAGGTCGGATATTTAGAAAAGGAATGAGCAAATTACATACAAGTAAATGGAATCTGTGGGAACAATGCATGCAGAAAAATGTTCAGGAGGAGGACTGAGTTTAAAAGGAAGGAAAGAAATGAATATTTTATGTAATGTCAGTGTGAATGCTAATTCCAAAAAAGAAAATGTGTATATTGCATGAAAAAAATACTATGGTTTGTTTTCGTATATATTAATGTATGAGCACCTGTATCACTGTTTTAGTTGTAATTTAATAAAGATGTTTATTTTTAAAAAAGTACACTGTATGCACTGATGACTCTCAGACTGGTAGTATACATTCCTGCATTACCTGACAACAGCTATCATGCCGTCCTTTGTTTTGCAGATGAAGAAACGCAAACTACTAACACTGATCAATCAGTGAACTTAAAGAGTATCTACTTCAAAATGGAAGCAATGGTGGAGACATCTAGCCATTGAGTTCAGTTGTTGAATCAGTGGGGAAATCCAACAACTCACTTATTTACTGTTGGTCTCTTAGGTCAACTGAAGATGCACCTGAGCAACCAGGTACCATGCAGGCTGGCTGTCTTGTAAGCGCTGTCACCAGTACTTGAAGGGGTTAGTTGCCACTGTGCAGATGCTGTGGACAGTGGGTAATCAAATGGTTCATATGGATGAGTTAATGATAACAGCTCTGAGACTTACTAAGTTATATGCTTTAGAACCTGCTCCACATCTGTCAGGACCTGTATTACCTACATCTGCAGGTTTTGGCAAATAAGAAGCCCATAAAATGTACTGTCACACCAGGCCATGTTGACAGTTCACCATAGTAGTTGGCCCAACCACAGAACTGATTTGTCTACCCTTTTATTCTACAATGTTACACTTTACAACTCTGAATCTGCTTAGACTGCACAGGATTTACTTGAAATTAGTTGTGTCCCTTGCTGCTGTAATATACATTGGTATGCTACTGGCTAGCTGTTGTGGCTACTCCACATAGGTTCATGGGTAAGTACTAGACAATAGGTCTATATAACTTTTCAACTTAGACAAAAAAATACTATTCAGCTTTACCCTCTAGCCTCAAGAATGCCAAGATAAGATAGACCATGAAACAATATGAGTCTTCTCACCAAATTATCTAGGTTTACCTAGAAGGTGGAAAGGTACTATTCTGATTGACATGTAGTGGAGGTTTGTTCTAGAGGTAAGGTATATGTTGGGATATGAATCTATCATGCCAATATGTCTTATTTCTCTGCTGATGAAAGTTTTGTTCCTTTAAGATCTTCAACAAATGTACCATTAGTTCTGTGAAGGACTAAGAGATTAAATAGGATTGGATCTTTCATGGCACAAAAGGTTAGACATAGATCTCCACAGAGGATTCAGTAAGAGACTGCATACAGAGATAGGGCTACCAGTCTCCCCTGATAACTAAGATTTTTGAGGCCACTGATCATTACAGTTTTGAACCTCTGAGATCTCTCAAGTTGTGTGATATGTTTAAATAAATACATGCCAAAAGGTGCATTATAATAAAAAATAATGAGTCTGATAAAATACGAGTAAAGGTGAATTAAGACTTCTTTGGATCTAGTTGAGATGCCTTTTTAAACTGGGTCAGATAAAAGGCTTTCCAAAGTACTCTGGAGACATGATTATCAAATGATAAGGAATTATCAACAAGAGTACCCAGATCCCTTACACCAGTGTCTGATTGAAGGGATGCATCTCCTATATGGTAAGTGAAACTGGTTTGTTTACTAAAATTAACTGTGCTACATTTTTACATTTAGTTTGATACCACTGTCCTTGCACCAATTGTTAACATGGTCTAAGCCATGTCGGAGCAATTGTGAATCAGTTGAAGACTGAATAATGACACCCAATTTACAGTCATCTTCAAACTTAGTTACCAGTAGGCCAGGAGGAAGATCTAGCCTGAAGGTCTGAGAAATATATCCCATATAGTAGAGGACCCAAAACTGAGCCCTGCAGTACAACAGTGATAACTGTTTTGCATTCAAAAGTGGCACCTGTTACTCTAACCACATGGGTTCTGTCAGACAACCAGTCAGCTAGCTATCGCACAATATAAGGATTTATGTTCAGATTTACCAGTCTATCAATAATGCTTGCATGGGGAATAGTGTCAAAGGCCTTGGCCAGGTCTGGATATACTGCATGTACTACATAACCACCACCCACTGCTTCAGTTACCTTTTCAAAGAAATTAACAAGGTTAAAGAGCCAAGACCTTCCTTTGATAAAGTCAAATTGATGAGGGTCCAGGGCCGACAGATTTTCAATGTCCAGATTAATGAAGTCTGAGATAATGTGCTCCATACCTTTACATAGGAGGCTAGAGAAACTAATGGGTCTGTAGTTACCAGGGTCCATGGTTGGGCAAACCATGTGTAATGGCATTACAGTAGCTGTTTTCCAGGCTTCAAGAATGTAACCAGTGGAGAGGCCTAGATTAAAGAGTTTAAATATGGGTTAAGAAAGCCTATATTTGGCACTGATAATCAGTCAACCTAGTATGATGTCAGGGACCATGGATGAAGTATTCTTGTTTTTTGAAAGGGTTGAGATCATTTGTTCCATAGTAATTAAAGGGGGTGGCTGGGATTGTGGAACCTGTGGGATAGCTATAACTGAGACTTCAGTAAAAATTGCACTAAATTTGTTAGCTAGGATATTAGCTATTTCCTTTGGGCCACAGAGTGCAGCATTATTGTGGACTAATTCTGAACACTTTAGGGTGTTAGTTCTTAACTTCTGGACATAGTTAAAGAAAGATTTCAGTTATTTTTGGTTTTAGTGGTTATTTTAAGTTCATACTCATCTCTGAGTTTCCTAATGGTTCCCTTAAGTTATTTGTTAGTTTGCTTACGTGTACTCTTAAGGTGGGCAGAATGAGACATCTTATAAGTATGAAGCAGTTTTTCTCTCATTATTTAATTTATTTAAACAGGTATTCAGTCACAGGGGTTTGCTTTTAAATCTCTCCTTATATTTGTTGCAGATAGGGTCCATTTTATCAATACAACTATTTTAAGTGGGAATAGAAGTCAGATGCATACATAAGAGCTTTAGCAATAGGATCCTTCAAAGAAGGATTACAGCAGAATTTATTTAAGTCATCAAATAACTTCAGAAGGTTTACTTTTGAGAAGTCCCTAAAGACAGAGCTACTTACTGGGGGAAGTACCACCTGTTTTAAAGGAAATGGTCACTAAATTATAGTCTGATTTCACAATACATGATGATACATATGAAGCCATGAAAGGAATGGCCATATTTGTGAAGACTTGATCCAGGATATTGGGGACCCTAGTAGGATGATTAACTATTTGTGAAACAGAGTTTGCATTTATGTCAAGGAAGCACTGAGCATGCCAATTATTGGCAGTGTAGGGCAGCCATTTTAGGTGTAGTCCCCAGCAGAAAGGCCTTATGTTTAATGGGAATGTCTTCTAATGTGTTAAGATAGCTATCTTGCTCAGAAGGAGACACAGACGTTGTTCTATAGATATTTATGAAGTAGTAATTAGTCTTGTTTAGGGAGATTTGGACTTCTAGGAGTTCACATATGGTGTCCCAAGGAATCTGTCATGAGGTGATGATATCCTTGACAAATACTGATACTCTCCCACAATTGCAGTTGGTCTGAAGATGTGAAAGACATTATATCCTGGAATAAAGGGAGTGCTTTCATGGCTCTGATTTCTGAGCTATACATACATGAATGTGTTCAAGTTGCAGGAAAGCCTCAAGCTCATGTTTTGTTAAGACTCCTGGCATTGACTACAGCCACATTAATGTGCTCCAAATTAGAATATACTAGGTTGGAGTGTCCATCTGATGGTTTCTGCCTAAAAAAGGCACTATGGGGACAGCAAATACTTTAGCTAGAATGTGAAACCCTTGGTAAAAGAGGTGAAGGCCATCCCTAGCAAAGCAGGAAGACTCTTTTCAGTCATCTCATCTCAAGGTGACACATACTGGAGCCCCTTAGAATGACACCAACTGCATAACCAATTATTAAAGCCAATTATCTTGTCTTTGAATCTCAGCATCATTCTGGGTGATGGCAAAATATGACTCAAGACTAGTATCTTTTCTGCCTCAATCATATCCTTCTGCATGTCCTTCTAGTTAGAGTGTCTAAGGTTGTTCACCATCACATGGACTACTATCAGGTTATAATCTTATTTGTCAGGATGGAGGGATCTAAGAGCCCTTGTTACATCCTGGATCCTGGCTCCATAAAAACAGCCATTACCTATCATACACAGCCTGGTGAGCATGGTGTTCATATGCCTTACAATAGAATCAGCTATTATTAAAACATTTACCATGGTTTGATGCAGTCTCAGTGGGCCATAAGGGCTTGGGGTCTGCACCCTTGTGCCTCTTAGAGGTGTGTATTTTAGGTGTAGGTGTGAAGGGTGAAGGTGGGTGTGTTGCTGTAATGTGTGACATTTCATAGTCTTTAGCCTGGGAGGCTTAGGCAGTGCTCTGTTAACAACCTCAGCATACATTGACTTAGTGGAAGTGCTCTGTGCTGTATGAGTATATGTGCTGTGATTAGCTAATGTGTTCTGAGGTGAGAATGTAGCCTCCAAAGTAAGTAAACACTTACACCTCTCACATACTGAATCATTGTCAGGTAACAATAAAGAGTTTTTAGTAAGCATGAGGCAGCTATTACATTACCTCGAAATACCGATTGCGATTAGGCTCGCTACAGAACGGGAAGCAGCTGAGTGGATTCCATACTTCCAGTACAGCTGACGGGGTCTAGGATAGGTTAAGAAGAGGATAACTGACTGGGCTGAAAAAAGGTGATAAACAAGGATATGGCTAATGGAAAAAAGAATGAATTGTGACTCGTGTAGTGGTTATACTGTGCAAAAAAGAATTGTAAAAGTGACAAGACTATGTAGAATAAATAAGGAAATCAGAAACGTTAGCAAATTAAACTAAATAGCTTCAACACTGAGTGTAATGTGCTTACTACCCAGCTGATAAAAACAATGAGCAATGGGTAGTCTAACCCAATGGCTCCAGATGCAATGACTGTAATAGCTACATATAATGTAAATGAGAAGCTTCAAGTGCAGTAAAAGTACAGCATATCACCTTTCCATATGCTTCTGTCATGCAGCTATTTGTTGTGCCCTGTTTTCACTGCCCTGCCCAGAGCAACATACTATGGATGTACTTCTAAAACATCAAAGCACATGAATCTCTAATGGCTGATGATCGATCCCAGAAGATCAAAAGCCAAAACACTTATATTTTTTGCAGGGCAGCAAGCCCCCTGCACCTCATATGGTGGGGGGATGCAGCCCACACTGCCTGCTAATTATATATACCATCTCCAAGATCGCTCTACAGTGTGAAAATGACAAATTCCCCAAATCCTGACTGTGCACCATCTTGAATGAACTTAACACTGATTGAAGTAATCAAATGGGTTTTGATCATTTCTGCTGTGTTAAACACATTTGAGATTATGAACGTTCAATTATATTGAGTGTTTCCCATACTATGACATCTCTGAGGGAATATATTTCTATGCATGATTCATCTGTTTACCTTGCATTTACATACAATACGTCCTAGTATTTTAAAATACTAAACAGTTATTTTTGCCCATCCCGAACATGGTACGAGGAAATCTTTGCTGGTCTGGCAAGAGCAGGATTTGTATGAAAGCAACTACTCACTGGCACACTGGTGCAGTGAATAGCATTACCATCTCATAGTGCTTGGTACTGATTGTGTTTCTTCTGTGGGAGTTACGCATGCCACCCCTGTCTCTGTGTGAGTTTGTCCATGTGCATGTGCACTGGCTGCCTCCAGTACCCAAGGACATGCTGTAAGTGAGTTTGCATTCCTCAAATTTGAATGTATGTAAGTGTGTGTGTGTGTGTGTGTGTGTGTGTGTGTGTGTGTGTGTGTGTGTGTGTGTGTGTGTGTGTCTGTGTATGTGTGAGAGAGAGAGCAGGCACATGAGCATCTTGTAACAGATCTTGCTTGTCAGACATAGGAAAAGTTGAAGAGTAATACAAATTATGGGGAAATGAAGAAAAAAACTAAATAGGATGGGGAATAAGTAAAGGGAGAGCACAAGGGGATATGTGTAGGGTCTGGTGAGAGAGCAAAGGGCAGCGGGGGGAGTTGGTGGGGTACCATGGAGGCCTTCCTTTAGACCATTTCACCTAAGGCCAGTCCTGCCATAGGATGTGCATTAGCAAGTCAATGACACTGAAAATATTTATATGACATCAATAACTGATTGTGATTTTTGTCTTTACTAATGAAAATACTGAATACATAGTTTACCATTACTAATCTGAACTGATTTCTAAAGGTTGATACTAATAAAAAAAAAATGGAGCATTAAAATGCATTCCAAACAGTTACCAACAGAGGGCAGCAAAATCAATGGATTTAAAAAACAAAGATCTCAACGTGTTTCATTGCGGCTGTGTATAAGCACATAAACACACCATATTCAATTACTTTGTTTTGGAATAAACACAGCTAATCTTCCCAGATACCCTTATACATTCTGCCCTGATAATATTACATCCCTGTGTTTTTCTTCTGTTTCCTTTTGAATGGATTCAATGAAGGTGCATTGTATACCTATAACATTGCTTGTTCTTACTATTAATCATATTCTCAATTAGTTTCTGCTATGAAGACAAAATGCAGCCCTCTGCTTTTTAACTGAAATAGTCTACAATTTAATTGTACTTTTACAATTAGAGCTACTAAAGTATAGCATGTATGTGGGACTCTGCTTATTATATAATAATGTTTAACTGTACTTTAGAATGCCTAAAAAGTAGACAGAAAATGAAGTTCCTTGGTTGATATTTAAATGCACTTTGTAGCCCATCACCTATACCCCTGCAGCAAATAGATAACCAGCACTTCATAAATTCTGCTATACATTTCCTAAATACATAAGATAACACAAAAGAAAACTAGTTAACAATGTACTTATAAATGTAATCTTTGAGAGCAATGGAGCACCTTAATGCATTTTAACCCAGTGGGGGGGGGGGGGGGCATTGTTTAAGTAGGGTAATACATGCAACCATTTTACTATACTGTGTTGTAGTTGTCTATATCTCCTATATCATATGATACTGCATTATATAGTCATAGGTTCATAGGTAAGTACTAGGCTATCTACCCAAGGGCATTTATAAGCCCAGCCAGAGTGTGTTGGCTTTCACCACCCCCTTAGATTAGTTCCCTGTGCCTCTGACCAGCAGAGCCATTAGTTCCCTGTGCCTCTGTCCAGCAGAGCCACTGCAGTGATCCCCAAGGTAAATTTTCTGTTTCCCATGGCAAGTCAAGTAATAAATAAAACTAACTCAGTATACATGAAGATGTAAGCTGCTGCCAGTAACAGAGAACAAATGTTTGTGGTGTTACATTTTCCCATGCTGTCAAATATGTGGTATACAGTGAAGCAATCCATCCACTCCTTACAATTTTAAATACTGCAAGATGGCCTGGAAATGATAACATAACTTAAAAAGGATTGAGCGTGGATCTCATTGCATGTTTTTATTACTCAATTTACTTGAACCATGCTACAACGTGGGCACAATTTATATCCTTACAAGAAACTTCACCATAGAAAAAACAGGAAAATGAATAAGTTGTCCCCAATTGCCACACCAAGTGCTTGTCTTTTGAAACCCAGGAACTCTGTCAGGAAATTTCAGGCACTTGTAGCTGTTATCTTACATATTTATTGCCTGCTTGTTAGGTCGAATTGGTAAGCTTTGTAAACATAATGCCAAATCTAGGCTGCTTATGAGATTTATCAGTCTATTTTCTGAACTGCCCATTCTGTTCATTGTAGTAAAAAGCTGAGCAGAGTGAAGCGCTCTTCCTTCTTCCCAGCAACAGTCCCCAGCACATCCTGTGGGTTCCGCAGGTGTTCTGAGCCAAATTTGGACATGCAATTTGCTCTACATGTCCTGAGTCTGCACAGATACCTTAATCCAGCGGTTTGCAGTTGTTGATTTCATATGAATGGTGCATAGAGGTTATTCTCACAAGTGCGCAGACTACATCAACTGATTCAACACAACCATAGGAGAAGTAGTTATATACCGTGATCCTCTCCAATGGCCAAACTCATCTTTGTCATAGATAGCGAACCAGGCATTCTGTGAAAGTTCCTTATTTCTGACACTTTTATCTGTGGTCTTATGTTTTTCAGTCAGAACTCAAAGCTCGTGATCATAAGTAACGATGGTGACTCAGAATGACAGGTAAACGGACACCTTCATCTTACAATGCAGTCCTTACTTCACCAATACATTGTGGTACAATACCTGATGTATTGCCAGTAGTGCAGTCATTTGTGGGTCAGTTTTTCTGATCCTGTCAACTCATTATCAAGACCCCAAAATATTTAAACTGTTCAGCTTAAGACAGTTTCTCCGTTTCAACCTACTGTTTTGTAGGACAGATCCATGACTTCTGATTTGGAGGTGCTGACTTTGATCTCTGTCATTTCACACTCAGCAGCAAGTTGCTGAAGTGCATGCTGGACATCACAATAGCATAAGGCCAAGAGGACATCATTACCTGCAAACAACAAAAATGCAACCATCACATCTGTTAACTGGATACTCTCCGCACCTTAGCTGTGCTTTGATGTCTTGTCAGTGAAAAATCACTATTCTCAACGTGACCATATTCAGCTCAACGTCATAAATGCAAACACAACTAGTGAATGGCACTTAGAAACAGCCCTGGGACTCATTATTGTTACAGAACCTCCCACACAACATATTGGGGTACATGGGCATAAGCCTTAAGAAGATGGTACTGGCAAACCTTCACAATCCCACTAGTTTTAGTGCAAGGACAAAAAGTTAATTCAAAACCCAGATAGAGTCTACATTGCTACTCCTGAATCAGAGAGACAGCAACTATTATTATTTTTGCCAGCATCCTGCTTATGAATTCCAACATGCAATTTATTTTACATGTTATAATCAGGTTTACCTTTCAAAAAAAAAACGGAAAACAAGCAGCAAGGAACTGTTCAAAAAATGAATTAACTCATAAAACAAAATTTTGATTCCAGTATGATAATGACACTTTCCACCGCTTATGCTGCTTCAGCTAACAAAATTCTTGTAGGAACACACAACATTTTTAAGAGAAATTCAAAGACACTAAATTCTACAGCAAAACAAAGTGGCCAAACTATGTAAATCGCAGCCATTGTGCACATAACTACAGATAAGATACTGCAGTAAAATACCTAGTTAATATGATTAAGCTGAACAGAAAACTGATAATGATTTTTATTTATACCAGTTAAATATAATTTGTTCTAAATTCGACTCTACCTAGTAGTTAGCCTAACCCCACAATTTCTTTGCATCACTGTGTCATAAAACAAAAATGTGTATACCAGTACTGAAAATCTTTTTCTAATCTTTATTTTTATAATCATTCAAATAATCTTTATAAAATACTGCCTCGTTACATCTTTGTCAAGATTTATTTTTCAGGCTCTTCAGTTATCCAAAGATTGTGTGTTTTGCTTTAAATGCAAGATGCAGCCAGATGCATGGTGCTACTCCTCAGGATCAAGCTGGCCACCCTCCACAAAAAAAAAACAGAGGAAGGGTTTTGCATACCCCACTACACAGGGTGGAAGCAATGAGTGCAATGCCTCCAGGCTCTTCATCATCATCATAATCTACCAAAGTGAAAGACAGCAATAGGTCCTTACTAGTCAGGGGACAATTATTCTACATGTGAGTCCCATGGGGTCATTTCTGAAACTTAATTACCAGCAAGAAAGAACTGACTGAAACCTGTCCTTCATTCCATTGCCCTTCTGATGATGCAATGAGAAAGAAATGGAGCTGCAAGTGATACCCTTATGCTGACCACCTACTGGGCACCTTCAACAGCTGCTATCCTCCTGGTGACAAGGTATGCCAGGAAATGTTCTTTCTTTTATGTTGGGTGCTTCCCACCACTTTCAAATCAGAATCTTCTGCTAGGCAGTACCAATAATGTTGGTGCACAAGACACAAGTAAGATATGAATTATGTGAGTAAATGAAATGAATTGGCAATCTCAGGGGGCTTCTCATGCTCTTCAAGAGAGCAATAAAATGCTACAGTGTGAGAGTTGCGTACAGTGCCCTACCTCCCAAAAGAAGGAGCTCTAGAGAAAATAAAAATAACTCTGAAATGGATTAGTTGATAAACCCAGTCATAGACCAATCAAAGAAGGTCCCTGATGATAGATGAACTTGAAAAGTGCAGTGCAGATCAATTTCAAAAACAGACACTTCTAGGCTCTGGGAGAACTGCATATAATGGTTTGCCTCAAGGAATGGATCAAGAATCACACTTCTCTGTCATACTTATTGACTTTTTCTGAGCTTTACTGCTATATTATATGCTGATGACCTTGTTATTAAAACATAATTCTCTTCAGTTTTTAATTTTTTTTCACAAGATAAGTGGCATCTGTGAGCTTGTCAGACAATAAAAGTTTAGAAATGCAAATTATATAATTTTGGTTTGCCTCTAAGCTGAAGCAAGTACCACCTATACAGACTACACATTATTCACTTTCTATACACACACAGATTTAGCAGGTCCATTGTCACTATAAGCCACTATAATGAATGCCTCTGCAATAAAATTGTAAATTAGTGCCATTGGTGCAACAGGTAGCACACACGCCTTTGGTGCAGAAGGCTGTGGGTTCTATTCCAGTACCATGTAGATTGGTTGCTAACACTGCAGTACAGTGTAAGGAGGTGCTGCACTCATGAGTGTATTGCCCCTTGGATATGATGTTAAACTGTGGCCCCTGAGTTTGTGGTAGATCAGATGAATGTAAAATATCCTATAGTACCTATCAAAAAGATTAGGAGTTCTTTATTTTACACTTTAGAAAAATATTTGCATTAATTACATATTTTCATATGTAGCAACTCAAATAATGTTACATAATATCAAACTTTAATGTAGAAAATATACAACATTAATAAATGCTTACATCAAATAATAATAAATCAATTAACAACTAAATTTCCCCAATTCTTTTTGACAAAACCAAAAATTAATATTTCAGCCAAATTCCATTTTTATTAAAAAAAAACTCTTTTAGTCCAGCCTCCCAATATTCCAAATATCACCTAACAACACACTATCCATCTTATTAATCAATTTTGTCTTTATTCCAATAAAACACATATAAAATCATAGTAAAAGTAAGAATAAGAATAAGCCAAGAACAGGAACAAAGTGAGGCAGGTAGTCTCCTTAGATTAAAAATACGTATTTATTCACAGTGACAAAGCTTCTTCAGATCAGTTTAACAAACACTTTGATGGTCAGATAATATATACAAATTCAAATTATTCAGACCAATCACGTAAATCAATTAACCAATTTAAAAATGCTTCCTATGCATTTGACTTCAAATTGCATCAATAGTCAATATCCTTTCTACAGAACCTACGCTTTCTACTATATATAAATGGAATTGTACATAATATATAAGGAATCAATACTGGTGTCACTGAGCCATATACTTAATAATGAAAAACCCATCCACTCAAAAAGAAAATAAATATATATACAATAGATAAACAAAACTTACATATATATACTATAAATATAAAACATTTTACATATTTTATATATAAAAACATTTTATATATAAAAAAGTAACAATAAAATCTATTTAGGAACATTAAGGATTCTCATATATAAAAAAACTAGACTACTAATAGGGTAGTATATTATTTCCTACCTAATATTCAGATGTTTCCTCAATAGGGGCTTAATGGATGCCCTTTCATTAAGGCCCATGCCCATGCCCCTGTCCGCTCTTAACTTAATAATCCAGTTATTCTCCCTATATTCGGTATGATTTCTAATATTTCCTTCATGAATACTGGGGCATATAACTTCTAAGGCTCTGAACATAAACCTATGACTTTCATCATGATGCATAACATGTTTAGCTAAGGCATTATGTGCTAAACTTCTTCTTATATGATAAATATGCTCACGTATCCTATCTCTAAAGGGCCTATTCATTTTACCAACGTAAAATGAACTACAACTCTGACATACAGCTAAATAAACTAAATCAGAAGTCATACAGTTGGCTGTTGCTGATGTTACAAATTCTCTTTTTAGGTCAGGATGAAAGAATATACTATTAGTATCTATATATGTACAAAAATTGCACTGTCCACATGGCTTAGTGCATTCATCACGAGACACTCCCTTGCTATTATGTGGGTAGCAAAGTATTCTTTTGAGATTCTTTTTATTCCTATATTGAAAACGTGGTTGCTCACCTACATTCCTTTTAATGTCCTCATCTACTTGTAGAAGAGACCAATTCATAAAGACAATGTCCCTAACTTCTCTGCTATCAGAGGTATAAAAAGCTGGAACTTTAACTAAAGGAACCACAGTGGAGGTTTTTATTTGTCTACCAGCTGTAGAGGGGCCAAAATAAGGTGCTGCTATATCTTGACGTAGTATAGGAACTTCACTCAAATACTCACTTATCTCATGTTCATTATAACCTTTATTCAGAAGTTTTTCTTTCAAACTAATCAATTCATCTGAAAAGCCAGCCTCTGAAGGATTTATTCTCGAAGCCCTCATACCCTGTCCCTTAATAATGTTCTTAAACACATATGTAGGGTTCATACTAGATCTCATCAGCAGGGCATTACAATAACATGGCTTGTGATAAACTCCTGTATTAATTAGTCTATCAGGTAGCTTCTCTATATATAAATCTAGAAAATCTATTCTTGAATAAGAACTCTCTATAGAGAATTATAAATATTCAGTTAAATTGTTCATCTTACAAAAAAGATTTTTTTAGTTGTTGGCTATTTCCATCCCATAAAATAAAAAGGTCATTGATGAAACGTCGATAGAAAACCACATGATCATTAAATTCTATCAATCGGAACAGGGTGTGCTCCTCCCAGTGTGCCAAAAACATATTAGCATAACTGTTGGCACACGGGGTCCCCATAGCCACCCCGTCCTGTTGAATGAATATTGTATCATTAAATATAAATAAATTATTCTCCAAAATAAGTTCTAAAAAGTGAGTAATTAAATCTATTTGTAATAAGGAATATTCACTATGCTCCTTTAAGTAGTCTAATATATATTGTATACCTATTTGATTCGGAATAATAGTAAATAATGATTGAATGTCCATTGTGACTAAAATAAGTTCTTGTACATTATTAATTCCTTTCAGGAAATCATAAAGTTCCACTAGGAACTGTTTAGAGTCTTTGAGTACGTATTTATTCCCATTTAATATGGGTCTCAGATGTTTCTCTACATATACTGACAGATGTTCAGTTACCCCGCCCGCTCCAGCCACTATTGGTCTCATGGGTGGCTCGATGACATTTTTATGGATCTTTGGGAGTCCATGTATTGTAGGTATAAGTGGATCCTTCACTACCAGATATTCCATAAGATCTTTAGTTATAATGTTTCCCTTATATATTTGTAACTACAAGAAAAGACCAGTGAAAAACAGCTCTACTTTCCACCAGAATAAATTTATTAATAAAACCTTATAATCTCTAGTGCCTCGGCTATTGCCTTTACAGAGTAAAAAACTTTGCCCATTTGTAATCCCACATTATATACATTCTTAACACATCATATTCCAATGAATCAATTAAACAATTAAGTAAAACTGCTCAAAATTACTAATAAAACAATCAACATATAAAACCCTGCCAATTGCACTATTTATTAAGCCCCCTAGGCTGTAAAGTTTCATATTTCATAATAAGAATAGCTTCTTTTTTCCTTAAAACATACTTTAACAAATTTTCATTACCAAACTGGTGTTCTATTTGTTCTAAAACTGTAACTTTCATATCCTTAATGACCCCCCCATGTGCCAAATGAAAATGTTCTGCTACTGGACTCAGCATTTTTTTATTTTTCACATCCCTAATGTGTTCTTTTATTCTCTCAGCCAAACTTCTTTTTTTTTTCCTATATAATTTTTACCACATGAACATTTAATCAAATAAATTACACCTCTACTCAAGCAGGAGTTCCTGTTCTTGGCTTATTCTTATTCTTACTTTTACTTTGGTAACGGAGTGTTTATTCGGTTGGCTGGCGGCTGACTGCCTACTTTTGATACTTTTATTTGTTATTATTGCTGCCACCTTCTGGAGCAGGATTATGCAGTCTACTGCCTCTATTGAATTGGATTACAACCCGGGGAAAGAGGACCGAATGGTCGAAGTACTGCATAAGAAGTTCTTGCAGCACCCTGACTGTGTGAAGAGTGTATCCTGGCAGGTTGAACTGACCGCCCCAAATGACGACATCGGCAATGCGACTATGGACTTGGAAAGATTACAACAGTCACTAGATGAACTTGAGAAAAATTTCTTTAAACTGAAACAGCTTCAGATACAACAATTACACTTTCAGTATTGCCTTGATAAGAAAATAGTTCCTAGGGGGCTGCGTGTGTTTAACATGCCCAGCCAGGGAGCTCATTATCCGGAAATACTTGCTCAGTGGCAGCAACTCAATTTGGAAGTAAACGGCAAATATTTACAACTACTTATAGACTTTTTTCAACCAGAGGAGACTTCACTTACTGACATTATAAAAATAAAACAACGGTTTATATTTGATAACTTTGCAGCCGCTACAGTAACGCCTCTTTTTGAGAGTCTCCTGGATGGTGTGGCAGCATTTGAACGCAAACTTTTACATCAAAAGAAAAACAAAATTATTAGAGATACAAATGACTTTAAACTTGGCCATGTCTTTATGTGGCCCAGGCGTGGACAGAATATGACCGAGAATATGACTGTAGATCACGGACTGGGTCCCTCTAGGGACCGTGCTGAAGGAAATTTGAATAATGTGCAATGGACTACTGTTATAGATAGTAGAATTGTAAATAATAAAAGGAATGAGCATCTTAAGATGCATAATATGAATACTACACGTTATTGAAAGTAATAAAGAAGGACAGAATGATATAGAAATAATAGAGGGTATTTTGTTAAGTCCTGCAATGCATGTGAATACTGAGAACTCTGTACAAGAACATGATGTTAATACATTTTCAGTCGTAGAGGAAGGGAATTTATACTCAGAAGTTAGGGTTATTAAATCACAACCCTTAACTACAGTACAAACACCACAATTAGTGGTAAGACCAAAAACATGTGATAGTAATAAGTCTGTAGAGAGCAATAGAAATATAGGTGGGAGCATCCCTTTTCCCCTTCCTGTACATCTAGAGAAAGGAATGAGACGGACACGCTCTATGAGTCGTGGACGCCAGAAGAGGAAACATTCGGGAGAGTTTGTAACCCATCAGACCCTCATAAAGATGTGGGGGAAAGGAGCCAGTTGTTAGTGTTTAACATCTCTTCTCATATACTCTCTCCAGATGAAGAGAGTTTATTAAGTAAAGGGTTGAACTTTATTCCCAAATGCCGTAGTGAGTTAACAGACACAGTTATGGACCTTAAGGTCTTTTGTAGAAACGTTATGCTTAAATTATTGTATGGTAACCAAGATCATGAGAGTATAAGTGTGCAAACTGACAATGTTTGAAGATTTAAAAGTCTTAAGTCATTTTGTTCCACAGAATCATCCATTATTGGTTGCTTATTTTAAACTCACTGAAGAGGAACTCTTTAGATACTACGACACTATCACACCTCATAGGAGAAATTGTAAAGAGGATAATTTGAGTGATAAGGAAAGAAGGTGCTTGAAGGGTTTACAATCCAATGACTCTATTATAATTAGACCTGCCAATAAGGCTGGTCGAATAGTCGTCATGGACACTTCTGCATATATTAGGTCTATGGAGAATCTTCTGTCTGATAAGTTCTATAAAACTATTACTAAAGAAAAAACACATGATATTATAAAATATGTTACTAATACCTTGCTAGATATATATAAAGGAAACATTATAACTAAAGATCTTATGGAATATCTGGTAGTGAAGGATCCACTTATACCTACAATACATGGACTCCCAAAGATCCATAAAAATGTCATCGAGCCACCCATGAGACCAATAGTGGCTGGAGCGGGCTGGGTAACTGAACATCTGTCAGTATATGTAGAGAAACATCTGAGACCCATATTAAATGGGAATAAATACGTACTCAAAGACTCTAAACAGTTCCTAGTGGAACTTTATGATTGCCTGAAAGGAATTAATAATGTAGAAGAACTTATTTTAGTCACAATGGACATACAATCATTATTTACTATTATTCCAAATCAGATAGGTATACAATATGTATTAGACTACTTAAAGGAGCATAGTGAATATTCCTTATTACAAATAGATTTAATTACTCACTTTTTAGAACTTATTTTGGAGAATAATTTATTTATATTTAATGATACAATATTCATTCAACAGGATGGAGTGGCTATGGGGACCCCGTGTGCCAACAGTTATGCTAATATGTTTTTGGCACACTGGGAAGAGCACACCCTGTTCTGATTGATAGAATTTAATGATCTTGTGGTTTTCTATTGACGTTTCGTCGATGACCTTTTTATTTTATGGGATGGAGATAGCCAACAACTAAAAAGCTTTTTTGCAAGATGAACAATTTAACTGAATATTTAAAATTCTCTATAGAGAGTTCTTATTCAAGAATTTATTTTCTAGATTTATATATAGAGAAGCTACCTGATGGACTGATTAATACAGGAGTTTATCGCAAGCCGTGTTATCGTAATGCTCTGCTGATGAGATCTAGTATGCACCCTACATATGTGTTTAAGAACATTATTAAGGGCCAGGGTATGAGGGCTTCGAGATTAAATCCTTCAGAGGCTGGCTTTTCAGATGAATTGAGTAGTTTGAAAGAAAAACTTCTGAATAGAGGTTATAATGAACATGAGATAAGTGAGTATTTGAGTGAAGTTCCTATACTATGTCAAGATATAGCGGCACTTTATTTTGGTCCCGCTACATCTGGTAGACAAATAAAAACCTCCACTGTGGTTCCTTTAGTTAAAGTTCCAGCTTTTTATACCTCTGATAGCAGAGAAGTTAGGGACATTGTCTTTAAGAATTGGTCAATTCTACAAGCAGATGAGGACATTAAAATGATTGTAGTTGAGCAACCACGTTTTCAATATAGGAATAAAAAGTATCTCAAAAGAATACTTTGCTACCCACATAATAGCAAGGGAGTGTCTCGTGATGAATGCACTAAGCCATGTGGACAGTGCAATTTTTGTACATATATAGATACTAATAGTATGTTCTTTCATCCTGACCTAAAAAGAGAATTTGTAACATCAGCAAAAGCCAACTGTATGACTTCTGATTTAGTTTATTTAGCTGTATGTCAGAGTTGTAGTTCATTTTACGTTGGTAAAACAAATAGGCCCTTTAGAGATAGGATACGCGAGCATATTTATCATATAAGAAGAAGTTTAGCACATAATGCCTTAGCTAAACATGTTATGCATCATGATGAGAGTCATAGGTTTATGTTCAGAGCCTTAGAAGTTATATGCCCCAGTATTCGTGAAGGAAATATTAGAAATCATACTGAATATAGGGAGAATAACTGGATTATTAAATTAAGAGCGGACAGGGGCATGGGCCTTAATGAAAGGGCATCCATTAAGCCCCTATTGAGGAAATGTCGGAATATTAGGTAGGAAATAATATACTTTCCTATTAGTAGTCTAGTTTTTTATATATGAGAATCCTTAATGTTCCTAAATAGATTTTATTGTTACTTTTTATATATATAAAATGTTTTTATATATAAAATGTGTAAAATGTTTTATATTTATAGTATATATATATATATATATATATATATATATATATATGTAAGTTTTGTTTATATGTTGTATATATATTTATTTTCTTTTTGAGTGGATGGGTTTTTCATTATTAAGTATATGGCTCAGTGACACCAATATTGACTCCTTATATATTATGAACAATTCCATTTATATATAGTAGAAAGCGTAGGTTCTGTAGAAAGGATATTGACTATTTACACACTTCTAGGAAGAAAAAAAAAATATATATATATATATATATATATATATATATATATATATATATATATACACACACACATGTTTTTAAATAGAGTTATAGTATATTTGATGCAATTTGAAGTCAAAATGGATAGGAAGCATTTTTAAACTGGTTAATTGATTGATTTACGTGATTGGTCTGAATAATTTGAATTTGTATATATTATCTGACCATCAAAGTGTTTGTTAAACTGATCTGAAGAAGCTTTGTAAGCGAAAGCGCTTATCACTGTGAATAAATACGTATTTTTAATCTAAGGAGACTACCTGCCTCACTTGGCTTATTCTTATTCTTACTTTTACTTTGGTAACGGAGTGTTTATTCAGTTGGCTGGCGGGTGACTGCCTACTTTTGATACATATAAAATCATATTCATATTTACATCTTTCAATTTGTTAGACCTCCCAAAGCAGACACCTCAAAAAACATTTTGATAATTTCTTTACTCTTTCATACTCTATAAAAAAACATGTTCTGTAGTTTCTATTCCTTCATAAAACAACATAGTCTTTGTGACATTATTTTATATAATATATTATCCTTTACAGGTAACGTATTTATTCCTAACCTTTATAAAGATTTTGACATTCCTACACTTTATAAAACCTATTTTTCTTTCTTTCACAGCTTTAATAACATCCCCACTTAGTGACTCCCAATGATTAACCCCATAACATATTTTAATAATATGATTATACCAAACCTTCTTAGAAATTAATATATTTTTGTTTCCCAATTCCCATAACCTAATTTTATTTTTATATTCCTCATTCTCTTTATCTGAACTCCTTTACCTTTTAAATCTACCTTCTTTTTCCCATCATTCTTCATATTTTGTACAAAGAATCAAAGCCACTAAACCTTAACTCTCTTTTTTTTCAACATCTTATACAAATTCATAGAAGTTGCATACACAACAGGATTAATCGTAAATTACCTTCTTTACTTCCCATATACAAAATCCCCCTCTTCACAGTATTTAACCAACTACCCCAAAATTAAAAACAAAAAAGACTGCATCGGTTCTTTTTCTTTTAAACTAGAAATCAAGTACATCCTAGTGGAATATCCTATTTTGCCTAGCATTACTGAATTAAACAAGTAAACCTTTTTCTTGTATGCCATCCTAAAACATTTCCACATTCTACCTATTGATTTAACTTTTTGCAATAACTGTACTCCATTGTCAAAAATAACATTTTTCTTTCCAAACTGAATACCTAACAAACTTACCTCTTTAACTGAAAATGTAATGCATTCTGTGTCTCCTATTTTACCTAACCCACAACTCTCATCTTTACTCAGCTCTATCCCTACTCTCCCCAAACACACAATCACATACCTAATCATTCTTCCCATTCACCATTAATCCCTTGCTATAATTATATTATCTGCATATGAAACAAAATTAGGAACACACACACACCTTCATTAATAATATACCTACCTTCTAACATATTATCTCACATTTTTAAGCCCACTATGTTCATAACTAAAAAACAAAATCCCACTCATTGGGCCACATTTACATCAAAACCCTACTCATATAAATGTCAGAATCTGTCCATCCATTTACCAAAATCCTAAGCTTAGGATTTTGTAATACCTTCAAAATATTACCCTTCATACCACACTCTTTCATAGTAGAGCATAAACTTTCATGATCCATGCAATCATATGCTTTTCTTACATCCCCCACTAATAATTTAACATCTTTACCTCTACATAAAATATCATCCACCACCTCTCTCACCAATATTAAAACAAGTCCTAACTACATTTCCTAAAAATCCCTTCCCCCAAAACGTCATCCATCACCTCAACAAATCTAACTTGCAATATCTTCATAAAATGTTATAGTCTGCATTATTTAATGTTATGTCTCCAGTTTTTAACATCACTCTTCTCACCTTTCTTTTTCCATATAAAGTTCATAACCCCTTTCACAAATCACCTCATTTAATATCCCCTCCCACAGCCACCCGTTGAACATATATACTAATATTTTTAATGTTTTACCTTTAATCTTTATATACTTCATATCCCATGCCATCTAAACCTGATAATCATTCAGCATTAACTTTATCCAATACCCTATTCAACTCATCAAAGTAACCTCTGTTATTAAACCATTAATAGCTTCATCTGAAAAACTCAGTTCCAAAATTTATTTTTTTCACAACTACATCTTTTCTCATAGATGCTTCTAACATACTGCTCTACATTCAACAATACATATTTTTGATCACATGCAATATTCCTTCTAATTTTTCCCTATAATACCAACTTCAATATTAACCCATTTACCCTAAAAAGAGAAACATCCTCTTTTTTACCATTCAAACAATACTTGCTTATACAACATTCTTTTTTTTATTTTCAAAAAAAAAATCTGTCAAAAATCTGTCTTTCATACCTAAAAACTTACAGAACTGTCCTCTAAACTTTTCCCTGTCTTATTATATTTGTTTTTATAAACAACTGTATTTTTTATACTTATTTTTTCCATTTCCAATACTAATAGCAGCATTTTTCTTTAAATACTATCCACCATTCAGACCAAGAAACAAAGAAATCCCCTATTGATGCATGATCACTCCATAACTGATCAACCTCACTTTCTAAACCCACCTTATCAAATAGTTTCCTTGTTACTCTTTTAATTCCTTTTCCTTCAACTATTACATCGTTACTTTTACCACATTCCACCCAAATACATAATCAGAAAATCTGTTACTAACGGTACCACTTTTCTCTCTCTCGATAAATTAGATTTAATAAAAGAAACCAATCTCAGTATACAATTCCCTCTTTTATATGCCCACCCATCACTATACTACATTTTTAACCTTCCACATCTTATGACTTCTTTTAGTGTCTTACATATAATTTTCCTTTCTTTCTGCACTTTCTTAACCCACAGTTTACATCCCTATCAAATTTTTGCATTTACAATAGCAAATGGCTTCAATAACTCAAATAATTCTTTCCTCTCCTTAACTGAAGTATAAGCATAAACCCCTAGCACTCTAAATATTTGCTCCTCTCCTGACATCCACAACTGATGCTCTCTCACACTTAATACAAAACTTTACTACTTTAGCATCCTCTCCAAACAAAATCCACACATCTGAACATCTCTTCCTTCCAAAATTCCATACACTTCTCCCTTTCCCACAATGCCTCCACTTGAACAATATCATCTTCTGAAATTAACCTTGTATCCTGTAAAAAAAATACTTCTGCATAATATTTTTTGCACATTGCAAAATGCCAACTCTTTTCCCTTTATAAATCCAACTATTAACATTTAGCGGCACAAATCTAACATGTCTCCTTGCCTTTCTTTTTTAATTGTATATTTTTAAACTTTCTCTTCCTCACCCTTTCCCTGGCCCCTGTTGAATTTCTTTTTCTACCCTTCTCCAACATCTGATTTTTCACTTTCTTTTTTTTTAACATCCTCATTAATATCACATTGATGATCTTGGTTTATTATATTTTTATATGTTCTTTCCTCAATAACACTTTTATCATCTTCATTTACCATATCTTTATCCCTTCTTACTTCATGCTTGTCATAAGTTACAACACACTCTTCAATACATATCCTTTACCCTTATCACAATCAAACCAAAAATACACATCTTGCTTACAAATTCTACACTCCTACTTACACTTGCTCATAATATGTCCTTTTTCTCCATATAGGTTACATCTAATTTTTGGGTCTATATTAGCTAATCAAAAGAGCAAACGCTCTTTCATCAACTGCTAATATTCGAAAACACACAAAGTCGAACACACAGAACAGCATTTTTTTCCCAGAGGAAAAAAAAAATCTCTGCTCAAAAAAAAAAAAAAACCCTCCCAAAAAAAACAACAAAAACCCCCCAAATCCACAAACAAAATAAAGTGTAGGGGGGTTTCCCCCCACACCCCCGATGTGGGGAAATATACCAACTCCAAGACCGCCGCACCACAGTGGAGGAAAAGGCAAAGTACTGACAATGACCCAGTGATATTTTTCCCCCGGGAAAAAAATTCCGGTTCCAGCCAGTTGACATTGTGTGTTTTCACATGTTAGCAGATGATGAAAGAGCTTCGACTAGCTAATACAAACCCTAATTTTTGAACATTCATTTATAAGGTAATTACCATCACCACAAAAATAACATGCTTTCATCTGGCCTATATATTTGACAGTTTCCCAAATTCAATTTTCTGCCACATGAATAACAATTGACAAATGCTTTATATCCTTTTCATGTTTCAAAATTGCCTCCAACTTCTACTTCCCACTCCAAATTCCATTTTCATCTTTCACATCTGCAATATCATATACTGAATGATACACTGATAAAAATAACACAAATTATATCAGTTCATCAGTCCAAAGTTGCACATGCACCTTCTTTAAATGATTCCCCTGACCAGAAAATATAACCTCTTTCCACAGAAAACAATCCTTCTTGGTTTCACAATAAAACAAAATATCGTCCATTAGCTCTTCGCTGTCAAAAGTCAAATCACAAATACATTATTTTCCCAGATGGATCAGTGAGCTAATGACTCTTGCTGCAAACCCTAACAGCAGCACTAAACTGTCCCAAATAAAAGTATCTATTTATAACCTATTCCTCCTTTTTTCTTATTCTTACAGTAAATCTTTTTTTTTAACAACATTAACAGGCTTTATAGTACCTTTTGTCTTTCCTACTGCTTCCGCATATGAGCTTCTTGAAACTTTCTTTATCAAGACTTCATTTTTTCATTTGTCTCCCAACTTCCTTATTTTCCATCTTGGTCATTCTCTGCATCAAACACCTTATCAATTACATCAGAGCATATCTTAGTCGCCTTTCCTGGATCACTGTTGTTTAGTAATGAAATCAAGCTCTCATCAGAGAACACTCCAGACACCACTTCTGTTTCTACCTCTTTTTTTAACTCCTCTGAAAAGATGCCACTTGCCTAGTGGAACTAACCTGGTTAATAAAGAATAAATACATAAACAATAAATAAAGTAGTTAGCTACAAGACAAGCTTTTTTCTCACTCCAAAACCAAAGACAACTAATAAAGAAGTTATCATGCCATATTGGAATGTGGAGTTCCTATTGTAGCTTCTGCTTTTATAAAATTGAGAATGGGTCTTCAGGGATTCTTATTTTTGATGCTGGGAAGATCCTTGATTTGTGCTGGGAATCTATTATTTCTACATTTCATTGAGTGGGTAAAGATGGGTTTTGCTACCTCCACCTGGTTTTACAGTGATGGGAGGGCATCCCAACAATGGTAGGAGACTTTGAATTACATTTTGCTGCTTGAAGAAACAACTCTTTTTAACTATTTGTTCATTGTTATGAGTAGTTAGTTTTCCTCAGTTTTGGTGCTCCTCCCTTACATGACATGCCAAGTGGCTTTGGTGAGGAGGGGGTAAAGGTTTTATGGATGCCAGTAATGTCCAGCTTGGTAGATATGGGGAATAATTTCTTCTACCCAAATTTCTCTGCCACTCTTCTATGCTTTTTATCTTTTCAAAGGTCTTCCTTTGTTAGAATTGGATGACATTATACTAGTTTATGTGAAAGCCCATTACTTAATAGTTTAGTTCTTACTATAACTCAATGCTGGCTGATGAAAATGTTGCACAACATATTTTTATCATCTTTCTCTTTTCTTCTTTTTTTAATATTTCCTGGTAAGGGGACATCAGATTTGTCCAACAGCTAATCCTTGATATCCTCTGGCAGTGGCTAAATCCTAAGCCAAACATGCCTACAGAGTACTTATCTAGTGGAAAAGCCTCTGTTGCTTCTACATGATCATAGCCACACCTAATGTCATGTTTCCCCACTTTGGGTAAGCTTGGAAAGCCATCCTTCCATCTGATTGATGATATTGCTTTGGTATTTTATCATATGGGTCTGTCAATTCAAAGCTTAAAATTTTAGAGTAGAACCTGTGCAAACATTTTTACTGAGTTGGACCATCGCATCATTCTATCAGTGAAAAGAGTGCATGGCATGGGTGTCAGTTTGGATCCCCTTGATACATCTATGGAAACCATTGTTGGGTCAGCTGTAGGATTTTTGTATAGGCACTGTGTAGAACATGTATGATTTACCTGAAAGCTGCTGCCTGTGAGGGTGCAAGGCAGTGGCTCAAAAACATCTTTAGTAGCCTGAAAAACTGGAAAAACAGACATCAGCTTAGGATCATCTATACCAGAATGTCCAGATATCTTTTATAGGATGCACAGATCTCATTAGAACCCCCCCACACACACACACACACACACACATATACACACACACACACGCGCACACATCATGCACACGCATGCACATGCACGCACAAACACATATAAACACACGCACACACACACATCATGCGCACGCATGCACACACACGCACGCACACGTGCACACAATCAGAATGAGCATCTGTTTGAAATAAGACATCCTCCAGATGGAAGTCTGAGTATATAGTATCCTCATCATCAGTATCACAACAAGTGGGGAGGATATCCAAGTCAAAACAACTAAATTCTCCTTAGCTAGTTCAGAAAGTACAATTGTATCAGAACTTACCATAAAAGTAGCTGTATTACTCTTCATTGTTGCAATATTTCTTACTAAAGGGATATCCTACAGAGGACAGCCATACATCTGGGCAGCATACCAAAGCATTAGACCTTTTGAGGTGCCATATGTCAAAAGTATGTCCTACGTTCAGGGTGTAAGGTATATAAATGATGTACAAGTCTCCATTCATCAGAATTGAATTAACCCAGGAGAACCAGAATAAATCAACAGCAACAGAAAATAAAGAGCACATGCATTCAGAAAGGGGGAACAAAGGACCCTTCAGTAAGATAGCAAGAAAGCAGAACAGAAAAGGGAGACGTGGGGAGGGACAGAATACTGCAACAGTGAAGAGTAGGACATCTACTGTAATGGTAAATTTTTACACAACTGTACATACTACGTCCTTCCTTACCACTGATGCAGTATTCCTTACTAAAGGGAGAGGACACAAGCTACTGAGAAAGACGAGAGGAAGAGGCAACAGAACAGCCCTCCAAAAAACATGCAGGATGGCAAATCGGGGCCTAGAAACTTAATTTAATTTGTACAGAAGACCAAGCAGCAGCTTCTAGAATGGACCTAGCATCCAGACCCTTGAAAAGAAAAAAACAACAGAACAGGCTACCACCCTGAACAGCATGAACAGAAGAAGAAAGCTGCTTACCATGAAAATGACAACAAAAGAAATGGACTTCGAAATCAAAGATGAGATTGTTTGCTTAGAAACTACTAAATCCAATTTCTTGGCATGAAAGGAAACAAAAAGTGCTCACATTTCCTAACATCGTTAGTCTTATCTAAATACTACCTGAACTGAATTTGCAAATTTAATGTATGTAGAATCCACTCACCACTGGTCTGAGGTGAGGAGGAAGAAAGAGAGAAGATGAATGGACTTATTTAAAACCAAGTAATTCACTACTTTGGGCATAAAAGAAGGACTGGTAATAAGAGAAACTACCGCTGTGAAAAAAAAAAAAAAAAAAAAAAGAAGGAACTGCCATAAGGGCCTGAAGTTCAGAAACTCTCATCAGAAGTAAGAACCATCAACAAAAGAGTCTCCCAAGTACTGAATTGCAGAGTAGAAGAAGCTGCAGGCTCAAAACAGGTCAAGTCAATTTTTCCAGAACAAAAGTAAGGTCCCAAGAAGGTGGGATGAACTTTTTGGGGGCCTCATGTGAAGAATGCCTTTCAAAAATGAATGCAACTTCAAATCTAGAGGAAAGGGTTGGATCCAAAGGCAGACAAGTGGAAATGGCTGACAAATGAGTTTTAACAGATAAGAATGCCAGAATTGAGCAACTCAAATAAATAAGAATGAAGTGTAGAAATACCCACTAGATTGTGGTGTCATTCATGATTCTGACACCAAATAAAAAATCTCTTCCACTTAGCAACATAGGATTTTCTAGTAACGGGTTCTCTGGACTCCTGTGAAACCCAAAACATGTCCACAGAAAACTTGTAGGATGAGCATATGAGGGTGGATAAGACACCCTTAGCCATGCCTGGGTGATCCATTCTGTGAGGTAACTTGTGATTATTACCCCTGGCCAGGTAAAAACAGAAGGGGGAAACTGTGCTGTCTAGGCCAAAAAGGGGTCATCAAGCTTATAGTTCTATCCCACATGATCTTTTGTCAAACCTTGGGTAACAGATGAAGAGGAGGATAAGCATACAAGAACATCCCTTTTCAAGAAAAAGACATGGTGTCCCTTTCCAAGCTAGAGAACTTAGCATTCTGGAACAAGACCTGGAAAGTTGCCTATTCAGAGGTAAGAAAAAAAGATCTGCTCGAGGAGTACCTCACCAATGGATAACGTCCAGGAAGACCTCCTTGTGAAGTATCCATTCATGAGGATTTGCCCTGAACTTGCAGAGGTTGTCTGCCACTAGGTTGTGCTCTGAGGGAATATAAACCATCTAAAGGATCAAATGACAGCTGATAGCAAATTTCCAAACAAGAAGAGCTAGTCGCCAAAGAAGGTACGACTTTATGTCCCCTTGCTTGTTTACCTACCACATAACAGAGGTGCTGTCAGTGAAAACCCTGAGAGGATCTGGAAGAAATGCAGGGCTTGAAGAGCTAAAAGCAAAGCTATCATTTCTTTGATGCTGAGATGATCCTCCATTTGTTGAGGGACAACACTCCCTGGATCCTGATGCTGTTGGAATAAATCCCCCAAACCAGATCTGAAGCAGCCATATACAGCTCCTGAGTGGGGGAAGGACATCAAAAAGGCAGGCCTGAATTCATAGATATTTTATTAATTCAACACAGAAATTCTTGTTTGAGACAAGGCAAGAGAGGAATGGGAAATGCCAGAGGATGACAGTGTTGTAGCCAAATTGTCTTTAGATGCAACTGAAGCTTCTTCATATGGGGTCTAGTGAAAAGAACTATAGGAATGGTGGAAGCCATGTACCCCAGAGCACACAGATGCTCTCTTGCAAACACCACTTGTAAAGGATAAAAAGACTGGGGAAAAAAGTGTCAAGAAGGTGACCTCAGGAAGAGGAAGAAAATCTATCATAGGTAGCATCCGAATCCTGCATCCCATGAAGACTTGATCCTGTGGATGAGTCAGAACAGATTTTTTGAGTTTGAAGGTAAACTTCACACTGCAAAACAGAAGTATTGTAAATCTGAGATGTTGTATGCATTCTACAGAAAGATATAATTAGACCTGACATTTGGTAAAGACCATCAGTGCTGTAGAAAGACCAAAAGGCAAAGCACAGAACTAATAATGTGAGGAAGAAACAGATAACTAAAAATGTCCTGAAGAAAGTGTGAATAGGAATGTGAATGTGAAGATCAGCATCCTCCAGGTCCAGAGAGACCAGATAGGCTTGAGGAACCAGCAAAGGAAGTAGGGACTGGACAGATGACATTTTGAAAGTGGGGATTCTCAGGAAAATGTTTAGAAAGAGAGATCCAAAATGGGCCTCTAAGAGTCCTCATTCCTGTGAACCAAGAACATTCTGGAATGAAATCATGTGCTTCCCTGGGAGGTAGGAATGGGTTGAATAGTTTTATGGGCTAAAAGGTTCTGACGAATAAGAGGAAAGTGAGGAAGTTGACAATGTGGAGGCTGAGGAATCCCTGAAAAGGGTGGAAGGGATTTCCAAACCATAAAGTAACCTTTTCTAGTTACAGAAAGACCTAAGGAATCTATAATTATCTGCTGCTGTGGGATAAGAAAGAGTTAACTAGAGGGAAAAAAGAACATGGCCAAGGGACAGGGAAGGATGAATGTGAAATAGAAGTGGACTTGTTAGAGAAAGAGACCCCCTGATTTCTAGAATTCTTAGCAGGATTACCAGAAAACACTCTTTTAAAGGATGTCTTGCCCCTTAAGGGTTATTTCTGCTGCTTATGTACAAAGAAAGATTTAGAAGGGGTATTTCCTCTGAAGCTTAGGGAGAGGGGAAGCAAAAATATGCTTGAGGTCCTGCATAACATTCCCTTTATCCTGTAAAGTCTTAAAAAGCTCTGCAGAAGCAGAACCAAACAGATTTTGTATGTCCAAGAGGAAATCCAACTACTCAAACTTTATATATTCAGAAAGAGATAGCAACCTAAGCCAGGAGTACCTTTAACACAGATCCTGATGCATCTTCCCTGGAAGAGGGATCTGCTGAATCATAGCTGCATTTGACAGAGTGGTGAGTTACTTGAGAAGTGTAGTTCAATTAAGAAATAGGAGAAGTCTTAGCTTCTGAGTCAGGCATGTCAGTCTAAACACCTCAGAGTTTAAACTGAACAGCCAAGCTCCTACCTGGTCATATGGATATGGTAGTTAATAGCTCAGAAATCCAGAGTGATCAGAGTATATACATTTTCCCAATACCTGTCCATAGCCCTACTGTCCTTGTCAGAAGGGAGAGGTTTAGAAGAATACAGTAATTTGGAAGATTTGTCAGTAGAAAGAGAATTTACTTCAGTATCAGAGGTACACTATGGTGTCCCCAAAAGAAAGCTTCTAGGTAGGAGAATCAGGAGAAAGGGTGTCCTTATCCTCTGACCCTAATGTAAGAGGGGAATGGATCTGAGAAGAATATATTAGTGACTCTTCCTCGGAATCCATGTCAACATCCTTATCAGTGGAATCAGACTTCCTAAGCCTTTTAGAAGGAGTAAAACAAAACGATAAAGCAGAAGGCACTGACAACCCTTAGGGGGAGGGCTTTAAGGTGAGTGAAATCCTGCCACTCTTTATGGGAATGTTTGGCCACAGGAGCCACATGCTTAGACTTCTGATTTTCCTGAGAGGAACCTCTGTTCTAAAAAGCTTAGAGGGTCAGAACCATGCTTGACATCAACAAGGGAACCAAGGACTTCTTCTGTAAAAGTATCTGGGGAATACCCCAAGCCCTTTCCATATAATCAGCTGCAGTTCCCCCTTCTCATCTGTAGCAGACATATGCTCAGTCTCAGTAGACATGTGGGTTACCAACCCCCTATCAGTCTTCAACTAGGTCACGGCAAAGGGGCGCTGGCATCGGCGATGGAGACATCTGGTAGGGTATGGACAGCAGAAATCTCCAAATGAATCTTTTTGGAATTCTTCTTAAGAGTGGCTGAGCATGCAGGTGTATGGATTCAGAAGCCATAGTTCCTTCAGCTAGCAAACTCAGACATCAGTTCTCCAATAAACCAAAAGAGATGACAAACAGCTACATAGGGTCTTGTACAAAAGCCAGACAAATTTCACAATAAGCATAAAAGGTACTTATCTTTGTGGGAATCTGCCTACCACACCCCACATTTCCTCTTTCTGGATGACAGGTAAAATGGTAACCCAAGAAAAAGAAAGAAGGATAATTCCCCAGCTGGGTACTTACTTTCTATTGGCTCTGTAGCAGATAAGTCCCCAATGGGGTATTTATCTGCTATAGGCTCTGTAGCTGAGACAACAGCAGATGAGCAACTTCACAGACCAAATTAAAACAGGTAGCGTTTGGACTGGCTGCAAAGTTTTTCTAAGGATTAGGTGCTCATACATCAGTTGTGTACCTTCTATCCTGGATGAAAGATGGACGTCTGATGTACAGTGCCTGGACGGGCCTAAAGTTTTGGTATGCTGATGGGACGTATGACTATCCTTGGTAGGATATCCCTTTAGGAGAGAATACTGCAACATTTGAAGAGACTGGTGAGAAGGTTTCCCTTCTCATTTTAACTGATTTGAATGGCCTGGTGATTAATTCTGCTACACTCTGTCATATGTTTTTCCAAAAACCCTTTAAAAATCAAAGTCTGGAAAGAGCACTGGCATCCAGGTATCTGACCCTAGGACATTGTCTCTAGTAATGGAGTGTGAAACCATCTCTTTGCCTGGAAGGCCTCTGTTCCTGCACATCCAGTCGTTCAATTACTTCTCATACCCAGACTGTCATGGTATCTGTACTTATGCCTGTGCCTTTAGATGAAACAGCTAAAAATGCCAAAGTACAGAGTTTAGTCATGAGTGCTTGAATACCGGAATCAAAACTGGAGATTTCACTGCCCTTGATGGATGCCTGTCTAGTAGCTGGTAAATGGATCTCACTGTTTGCCCCCAAAGGGCCAAGACAGGTGAGAATATGTATACAGGAGAGTGTGATACTGGAAAAGTGCCTTACCAGACTTGACATCTTCAGGTTTCAGTCGGACTGACAATGTCACCAGGGGTGCATGCTTTCTGCCCTCTCACTTTTGGATATCATATCCATATCCCTTAGCACTGACACTTTTCCAATGAGGATTTTAAGCTTATGCCTGGTATAAGACAATTCTCCTACACAGGGAGGCATAGATAACCCCTAAACTAGTAACAGTTACGCTCCAGCTGAGTCTTAATGTTTACAGTCAAGCAAAGTAGTTTTCCTGTTAAAAAGGCAGTACTCACATGAGATGTCATGCATCTCCTCCCAAAGCAAAATAAACACTGCATTCTTTGGTGGACTATGTTTTCTGCAAATATATCTGTAAGTTTTTTTTTTTTCTGTCAACACCACAACCTCAGAATTACCTACTAGCAAGCAATTCAAAACCTAAAATAAAACTAATCAAACTTCTACCAAAAGAAAAAGGCAACTGAAGAACAGCATTGTTTCCAAACTTGACACATCCTCTTGATGTGACCTGGAACAGACCAGACAAGATGGCATGGTTTTCTCTCTCTCACATCCTCTTGATGTGACCTGGAACAGACCAGACCAGATGGCATGTTTTTTTCTCTCTCTCTCCTGCTTAGCCATATGTCAGCCTGATATCCTTGGAAAGTGAAGAGGTCAGCATGATTATGGGAATGCCTGCAGAGCTCTGACAGTCACTAAAAGATTTTTTTCCCTAGTGGATAAGGACTCCACTGCAACAGTTATCCTATGAACAGCATCCAAGTTAAGCAACTACATAACAGATCTTTATGAATGGGTCCTTTCTCCACAAGCAATATTACAAAGGACACAGACAATAGCGGTATGTAGCACTACAAACTTTTCTAAGCTGCTGACGAATAAGAGGAAAGTGAGGAAGTTGACAATGTGGAGGCTGAGGAATCCCTGAAAAGGGTGGAAGGGATTTCCAAACCATAAAGTAACCTTGGTACCTGTCCATTTCATAATGCATTTCAGCAGCTCCTCCTCTCCAGATCGGAGGTAGCTGTGCAGGGCAAGACTTCAAAAAACAATAATGAATACTGTTTTATTAATTCCCTTCTGCTGTAACAAGCCCATAGTCCTCTGTTTACAAAATCTGTATAGTTGATAATGTAACTATTTCATAGGTTGGTACTAGGCTATCAGCCCAAGGGCCTATACAAGCCTAGCCATAACAATTCCCTGGCTGTTTCTTCCCACAATACTTACTTCCCTGGACCCCTGTCTAGACTGACTGACATGTCATGACTGACATGATCCCAGGCTTGAATTTCCTATCTGCCATATTCTTCCAAGATTTCTGAAGTTTGTATGCTTGTTTTGTGCATGTGCATCATTGTGTCATTATCATTATTGTGTGTATAACTTTAGGTCATATGACTGACTTCATCCCCTACAACTTGAACAGTCCCAAGCTATTCCTAATCAGAGGCCCTTAGGCCAACATACTCTGGTACAGTGGCCCTAAAGGATGAGCTACATTAAAAGACATTTATTGACGACCTAGTAGAAGCTACACAAATATCATCCAGAAAGGCATCTATAAAAAAAGTCTAGAGGTAGCTATGACCTGATACAACGTGTCTTGGAAGTTCCAAGCAATAGTTTTCCATGAGAAAAAACATTTCATTAAATGTGAAAGCCATCTAGCAAGCATACATTTAAAAAACTTCTGATCCAAAGACTTATGATAAAAGAGAATGCTCCATAACGGACCTAACGCTGGCCAAATCATACTTAACTGTCTGTAAACATCCATATAATGCAACAAACTAAATATTTCCCCAGGTGAGAATACTACAAAAAGAAAACAGGCAGATATGTTGTCTGATTCAAATTAGCTTCCATGACTGTGATAGAAAGAAAGGATTACTTCTAAGAGAAACTCTGCTATAAAGAAATATTACACATGAACGATTTAGAGAATGTATGCAAATCTGATATCCTTCTAGCTGAAGCAATAGCCACTAAGATGGTCTCTCTAAGCAAATACTTAAAGCAATTTGTTCATAAAAATAAACATACCTTGCCACTGCAGTATGTGGTGAACGATGTGCCGAACAGTATTTTCACTCCATCACTGATCGTTTTTGGCTGCTCCTTTTTTAAAATCAGTTATAAAAAAATCCCACTTCTTTTCCCATGGTTTTGTCACTAAGGCTAAGCAGTAAACTTTAACCTCAGTGATTTTAACTTAGAGAAAGTGTGCAGCATGTTCAAATACTTTAATGGATGAATTATTTTCCATGTGCAAAAATGTGTTCATTAAAGTCTGTAAATGCACCTCATGTTATTCCGTAGGTGATGTCACTAAGGAATACACTAAATTTATTTGGGTCATGGTTTAATAAAAAAGTTTTTCAAAGCTTTTTTTTTTTTTTTTTTTTATTAAAAATGGCTCAAATAAATAAGGAATGAAAGTAATACAAGTACAACCTGGCACTTAACCCATTAAATGTAGTGATGTACTTAGGAATATAAAGTCAAAGTAAACTTTACTGTCATACAGATCAACACAGAGGAAAAAGTGTGTATCACTGCACAAAATTTTGATACTCAGGCTTGCACCATATGAATGACAGTTTACAGAAGGGAGATAGATTAAATTAATAAAAAAATTAAATTAAATAAAAATAAAAAAATAAGATACAAAAAAGTAAATAAAGTAAAACAAATTTGAAGGCTGAATTTACATCAGAAAAACAACAAATACAACACCAGGAATAAACTCGGTAGAAATATAACGATATGCAAAAAAGCAGTACTATAATAAATAAGAGAGGCACACATGTAAACTTACCCACCACCAATATATACCATAAACATACAGTTCACAGTTTTCCTAGTTCCGAGAGAAGCGTACGAAGTGAGCTATTCAGAGAGTTTATGTAAACAACAATGACATATTGCACACAAATGTTTTACCCATGTAGCATGTTAGGCTATGGGTTTGTTATCCAACAGTCTGATAGCATTTGGAAGAAGATATTATGGAATCTGGATGTCCTGCATCTAATGCATCTGTAGTACTTCCTTGTTGGCAGGAGTTCGGCAGTCTATGAACTGGATGGTGTATATCCCTCAATAGTTTTTGGACTCTGCCATAGCATCTGTTTGAATATATGTCCTGTAGGAATTGAAGGTTGGAGCCAATTTGGCCTGTTTAACAATTTATCCAGTGCCTTCTGATCAGCTTGAGAGCAGTTTACATACTAGACAACAATGTTGTTTGTCATTATACTCTCAATTGTGGCTGTGTAGAAGATGAGTAGGACCTCTGGGGAGAGGTTAGCTCTAAGTCTCCTCAGGAAGTGGATGCATTGTTGGGCTCTCTTTATAAGGTAGAAAGTGTTTGTGCCCCAAAGTAGGTCTTGCGAGATATGTACTCCTAGAAATTTGGTGCTATTTACTCTTTCCACTGTGGCACCATTGATGATGATGGAGGTGGGTGGTTTTTTTCTCCTTCCTAAAATTGATGATGATTTCCTTGGTTTTCCCAACATTTAGTGCTAAGTTTTTGTCAGTGCACCAATGAACTAGTTGGTTCACTTCTTCCCTGTAGGCCCCCCCTCGTCTTCCTTCTTGATAAGGCCAGTTACTGTGGTGCTGTCGGCAAATCTGACACTTATCCTCTTAGTTTCTTTTCCAATTTCTCCAGGAAATTCCAGCCTCTTCTAGCCCATTTTCTATACCCTTACTTGCAAAATCTCCATCCTCCATTCCTGTGCTGGCTTAGATCTTAGAATACTTTCTACTATTTTGTGTGTATAATATTCTGTATGGTTATAACTATTATCCTTAAGGATCCACATACAAAATCCTACTCTCTCCTTATTTCTCACCCCCCATGCATTATCATCATCATCCCTTTCCATTTTGATTTATAACCTTCTGCTTGTGTTATGTATATGAACCTTAACTGTGCAGTGTTAAAGTATCCCTTCAAATTAGGTAATCCTAAAGCACGTTATTCTATGAAAGGATCAACTTCTCTAACTTAACTCTTGTCTTCTTCCCCTCCCAAATAACTTATTTCAATTCTTTGTTAATCATCATCCAAGACATTTCCTATGTTGATAAAAATATGCTGGACTTATATATAAAACTAAACTAATGTCTTTCAGCTTTTCCCGGTAAGGAGTCGCCCCAACGGAACTCCGGTCTGCTAATGATTGGCAGTGGATTTTTACAGTGCCAAGATGCCAGCCCAATGCCCAACCTTCAAAAAGGCACACCCATTCATGCACACACCTACCTGCATGTCTTTTAAATGTTACTCAACCGCGGGGAGGACATGCAGACTCCAGTGTGCTAAAAGGAATATTGTTTAAATGTTACTGTTGACATCCATAATCAAGAGCTTCAAGTTTCTCAGTGTTTGTATTACCTTTTATTTAAACTGTTACCAAATTAATTTTTCTGCCAATGACTCTAAATATAAATCAAATAACAAAGGGGAAAGAGGACGCCACTGCCTGGTTCCTCTATTAAAACACATCTTGTCAAAGAGGAAAATTTGAGCCTTAATTCTTGCCCCTGATCCTTCATATATTCTCTGAATTAATCCTATTATCTGTCAGGGAATACAAATGCTGCTATTATTCTACTCATAAAATTCAGACACACCAACAATGCAGTATTTTCCGACATTCTGCTTCCCCTGTTGTTTCATTGCTCTATTAAAGTTGTTAAATGTTTGCCTCTACTCCACAAACCTCCCGATTAATATCTATCAATTTTGGCAACACCTTTGCCATTCTGTTAGCTAGTATAAACAAAAACATGTTGTATCATGGTTTAAAATTGAAATGGGTCTATATGAAACTGGGTCTGAAGGACTCCAACCCCCTTTTGGGTAACACAGCCACCACAGCTTTCTTCAAGAAGATGGTACTTCTCTCTCCCCAATTTTAAAACAAAACTTTTTCAGATCTTTATCAACTTCTTTCCTCCAAACTACCAGAGGAACAATGTCTTTTCCTGTAGATCTATGTGTTGGTTGAATATACATTACCATTTTTATCTCATCCATTTCCATCTGAACCATTGAGTATCATCTTCCTCTAACCTAGGCATAACATCTTTCATAAATATTTCCATTTGTGTATTGTCTTCATTTTCACATTCTTCTGACTTTATACAATTTTTCATAAAATTACTGAAATATCATTTATACTTCTAATGATCTTCAGTTATCTTTCTTGCCATAGGTTCCCCTTTGTTTGGTGACATCCCTGCCTACTTTCTGTTGCCTAAGTCATTGCACTAAAGGTTTTTGTGCTCTGGACTTATCAGCAAATAGTTGTTTCACAACAGCCCTTCTAAATTCATGCATATTATCCATACACTCCTTTTTTCTCCATTAGTATTCTGCAGTTGCTCCTTGTTCAGTGAGACTTCCTTTATTTTGCAATAATTTAACCTTTGGCAAATGCCTCTAAAATAATTCCTATTACTATGTTCCCAAAACTCCTTCCATTTTATTTCTACCCTATTTTTAAACATTTAATTCATCCCATTCACTAGCTATCCCTTCTGAAAGGATTTCTATCTTCGCTAATAACTTGAGAATCGTATCCTCTCTTTTGAACAGGTAAGTAAGAAAGAACCAATGTCTCATTTTTACTTCCCTATGCTACATCTTAAGCTCAGTTCTTATTGCATGATCTGAAAATAGTTATGCAATATCTGTTAAAATATTCAATTAAATGCATATGTTACTGTGAAATATAATTCTATACAGTCTTGTCCAGTTATTGTACTTTGGGGAATAATATATACATTTTGTCTGAGTTCTTACTACTCAAGTAATATCTTCCATACCAAATATTTGAATATATTTCTTCACTGCCTTACTCTTTTTTGTTATATTTTCCCTTCTATGTCCCCCTGATATATCCTGACTATTGCAAATCAAGTTCCCATCCACACCCATAAATAATTTTCCCTGTTGAAAGCAGGTTATTCCTCTCAAAATTGTCTTAAGCTCCATAACAGTTTTTGGTGGTATATAAATTGCATGACAGTGTAATTCTCCTCCACTACCAATAACCCCTTACTACTATAAACCTCAAATTATTGTCTTTCTCCTTATTGTTCTGGTACTATTGGAGTCCCTCTAGCAGTCAGTATTGTTGCTCCCTTTTCCTTTGCCCAAATATTTTGCTGAATGTCCACCCTGGAATCATTTCTTTGTCAAATTCTCATGCTCATTTCAATCCAAAAGTGTCTCATACAACATTGTTATTTGTATCCTACATTTCTTATTGTATTCAGTACTCTGTTTTTTTGTCTATGCTTGTAAGGTCATTTACATTTCATGACAACATGAACAGAGTGGCCATTATGACAGAAAGCTATTACTTATTCCTATTATACATGACAACTCTTCTGAATGTATATTTCCAACTTTTGGATTACATGAGCACAATATTCGGTTGATCTCTTATGCAGTTGCTTAATCTCATCTACAATTGAACCTATGTCACATTTTCAAGAATATTTGCTTCAGTTACTGGCATAATGGTTAAGGTATTTACCTTACAGACACAACTGGCAGGGTTTGATTCTGTCATGGGATTATTGGCTAGGCTTAAAATGGCCTACAAGGACAGTTAGCCTAGTAGCAATATATGAACCTATGAATGAGGTAACACAAATCAAAATAAACAAATACATTTTAGAACCTCATTCCCTTTCAAGTTGGAACAAACTCACAAAACTATGTACATTTTCAACAAATGAAGTTTACATCTATAGATCAGAGCAGTTACCCAAATTAATGTCTGCACCCACATGCATTACCTAATCTAAACTTAATGTTACCCATCCTAAAGTGCATGTTGCAGCCTGTGCTCCCACTTACACTGATTGCTATCTGCTCTTTTCTTATCAATATTCTCCTTTCAGATGTGAAAAACTACTTACATACTTTCAGTAAACAGCTTTTAAACCTAAAAACGTGCACTGGCTACCTTTAAATAAATAAATTAAATCTTGCACTGTTCTATTAAATACATCAAAGTATTAAGGTTGTTGGGAAGATACTACAACTTATTCACTGCTCACAGTTTCAAATCTTAATTTTCACTGAACTGCTTACCATTGTAACTTTAAATGCTTTATCTCTCTCAAAATTACTTATACCTGCAGAGAGCTCATCTCCAATGAGAACAAAATGTAGCAACTTTACAGAAGAACGAAAAAAACGTTGTAAATTTCACTAAGAACACACTGATTGGCGGGACTTTCAAGATGGCTGCACACTGAGTAACAGCTTAATTTCATCTCTCTCAGTGTATAAAGAGAAACTCATAAGACAGAGCCAGTAAATTCATATTTTGGGGTACATTTAATTAACTGGCTAGTAAGTGCACTGCCTGGATGCCAGCAAAAAAGAAATTCAGAGAACGTAGAAAAAATAAATCACAAAAGGTGAGGAAAAACACTGACTGGGAAGAATTCTGCAGCTGTTCAGCAAAAAGCAGTGCAAGACATGACTTCCAGTAACCTAAAGTAAAAATAGGTCAAATATACTCAGAGCTGATTAAAATAAACAAAACACTGCTGGAGAATATTAACTCAAATAAAAGGTTGGAAAATGGAAGAAACTTTAAACAGATATTCAGATTAGGTGATAAAACTGCAAAAATCTAGGGTCAAAATGAAAAAAAGGCTGGTTGAATATGAGACTGCTGAAGAAGAGATGTTTCAAATAATAATAGAATTAGGGGACAGAGCACATAAGGAAAGCCAGAGATTTTCTCCTGTACCAGAGAAGCTGGACAAAACAGACTATTAATTTTATGAAACCACAAATAAACAACTGGACTGGTACTCCATTGCATGAGTTGTTAATTGACAGGGTACATTGCGTGTTTGATCCAAACCTAGACCTTTAATAGTAAAGATGCAATCCTACCAACAGAAGGAGTTGATTCTGACAAAACTGTGCAGAAGGGCTAAGTACTGAAAGTATGAGACACTAGAGTGTTTGTGGAAAATTAATACAGAATGAACACCAAGCAGTAGAGGAATAAATTTACTCCACTAATCATGGAATTTCAAAAAGCAGGAATGAGATTCAAACTGGTATAACCAGCGCTCTTCAGAATATTCTTTCCTAGAGGGAAAAAAATCATTTTATGTTGCAGAACATGCTAAGGAGGAAATACAAGAGTTTGTCCAACAAAAAGTGAGCCATGAAACAAGAGATTCTTCTTCTCGTTCTTCTGGTAATAAAGACCACAGAGATACTGTGAGAGTAAAACCTTTTCCAATGTTTTAACAGAAAATGGTTGAAAGACAGAAAAAAAGCACAAGAGTTGACTAGAAGAACTGAGAGTATGTTTGGAAATGAAGCAGACACTGGATTTGAGAGATGGAAGATAAACAGGAATAAAACCAGCAACTTGGGAACTGACATACATGTGGGATTACAAAGCATTACTTACATTTGTGAAGCAAAACAGAACAAGAATACCTGGAAATACTGGACTTTTTTGACTTTGTTAAACTTGTAGGAGACTCTAAAGCATATGACCTACTGTGTGTCATTAATGTTTGGAAAAACACTTAGGAGAGCGGAAGAGTTAACTGTAAGGAAAACAAAATTTTGTTCTTAACAGTAGTATTTGTATAATACATGATATAATCTGCATCCTATAAAGTAAAGTTTTCTCAGTTATTTTCAAGTGTAATGGGTATACTAAAGTAAACAGGTGCCCCTGTTTTTTTTCCTTCTCTCTTTTCTTCTTGTTCAGTTTTAAAGAAATGCAGGCATTGCAATGAGAAAAAAGAAGAAAAGTCTGAGCAAAAGAGAATTATACAAGAAATATTGATGTGTTTTTCTCATTCCTGCATAGGAGAAAGAGTGGATTAAGGACCTTGGCTTGATCTATTAACAAGTTTTAAGAGAAAGCAAATAAAAAAGAACATTGAATATAATAAAGTTTTCTTCTAGCAAATAAACAAATGCTTGTACAAGCAAGTCTGTATCTGGTTCTCATGTTTCCATGGAGAAAAATGGATAAAGAGCAATAAAAACAGAATACTTCTTTCTTTCAATGGCTAGGAGAAAATGTTTTCTGAATGCATTCAAGTGTTTTCCCAAACTGAGAGAACAATAAAGATAAGACAAAAACTGAGAGCATGGATAACACCTTCTTTTTAGGTTAACCAAAGCCTGTGAGTGTGGCTGTCAATTTGGGGCAATTATTCCTATCAGGAGGGTAAAACTTCAATATTTGAAGATGTACATAGTTTTGTATGTTGATATTAAGATAATAGGTTTTAGGGGGTGTATTGGGAGTGTATTTGTTTTTTTTTTTTTTTTGTTTGTTTTGTTTTTTTTGTTTGAGGGCTTTCAATAAAACAAAATGTTTTATAACATGTGAAATAGGCTCAAATGGATTTGACAAGAAACAACTGTATAAAAGTTCAATCTGCCAAACAGTGTCTGCATGTAACACAAAAGCTATAACTAGATACTGAACAAAAAAGCTATTAGACGTAAAAGGTGCAAATAATAACTTTTTAACATAATGACGCTTTCTATATTATCTTTAAATGTAAATTGTCTCACAGATAAATATAAAAAATAAAGAGTAGTGAATTATATTAAAAGATGTAGAGTGCAAATAGCTATGCTACAGGAGATACATTTGGAAAAAACTGAACATGTGAATTTGATAAAAAAGGTTTTTACGACAGTTATTCAGCGGAATACCTGGGACAAAGGAAAAGAAGATTAGTTATATTAATTGCAAGTGGAGCTCCAATAGTGATAGAAGAAGACAAAAAGACAATAATGGTAGATTTATAATACTATGGCACACACTGACATGTATTTATATTCCACGTAAAACTACTATAATGGAGCTTAAGAAAATTCTGGGAGACATAATAAGCTTTCAGCAGGGAATATTACTTATAGGTGTTTACTGGAATTTGATTTGCAGCAGTGAATATGTGTCTGGGGGACCCAGAAAGGAAAATATAACTAAGAAGGGTAGATTTTTGAAGAAATTTGTGAAAATATTTGGTAAGGAATATCTGAATTCAGTAGTAGGAGTTAGGAGTGAATTTACTTATTATTCCCCAAGATACAAAAACAGGTCTAGGCTAGACAGAGCTGAAATTTTACATGAACATGGGCATTTAATTGAAAGTTTTGATAAGCATCCAATAATTATTTCAGATCTTTCACCAATAATAACTAAAATAAAAATGCAGGGTAATGAACTAAAAATGAGACACTGGTACTTTTCCATCTATCTGTAGAAAAGAGAGGAATGTAAGAAATGGGTAATGGGAGTTATTAGAGAAGATAGAAATTTCTTCTGAAAATATAGCTAGCGAGTGGGATAAAATTAAAGTAGAGTTTAAAAATAGGTTGGAAATAAAAAAAAGAGAGATGTGGTTAAGGAGTAACAATAATTATTTACATGGACTGGCAAATGTTAAAGCATTACAGAATACGGGAATTTCACAGAAAAAGAAGAGGAGTAATTGCAGAATGCTAAACAGAAAATAAGGGATTACCTTGATAATATGCATGAGTTTAGAAAGACTGCTGTTAAGCAACGTTATTTTTTCATAATAAATCCAGAGCACAAAAACTTTTAGTGCAACAACTCAGGCAAAATAATGTAGAAATGGCTGTCACCAAGCTTAAGAGAGCCTATAACAAGAGATCCTGTAGAAGTACTAGAAATATTTTGGACATTTTATGAAAGTCTGTAGAAAGCAGAGAAATAAACAAGTCAAGAAAAGGTACAAAAAGAAATGTTTATGGAAGAATTAAATATGCCAAGGTTAGAGGTAGATGAGGCAAAATTACTAAAAGGATGGGAGGAGATGAGATAAAAATGGTGATGCATAACAAATCCACAGGAAAGTCTGCAGAAATAGATGGTATTCCTGTAGAAGTTTGGAAGCTAGAAGGGAAAAAACTGATAAAGGTCTGGAAGGTTTTATTTAACAGTATTTTAAGAGGAGAAGAAGCACCACCACCATGAAGAAAGCAGTGGTGGCTGTAACACCTAAAAGGGTAAAGACCCATCAGATTCAGTTTCATACAGGCCTGTTTCAATCCTGAACCATGATTATAAAGTGTTGATGTCTATAATGGCTAAAAGAATAGCAAAGGTGATGCCAAAACTGCTAGACTTGGATTAATGTGGTTTTGAGGAGAGGAAACAAACATATGACAACATTAACAGAATATTAATGATCTAGAGGGAAGCAGAATGTAAGAGAATAATTCTGTTGCTGGGTTTTGATGCAGAGAAAGCATTTGGCAGAGTAAGCTGGGAGTTTATGAACAGGGCAATGGAAGCATTTTCATTCCCTGATAAAATTATAAGGTTGATTAGGAGGATATATGAGGGACTGGATGTGAAAACCAAAGAGGGTGGGTTTCTCTCTGATAATTTCTGTTGAGCAGAGGAACCAGGCATGGGTGTCCTATTCCCCCTTTGTTATTTGCATTATATTTAGAACCACTGGCAAAAAATAAGGGACTCAGAAATTCAAGGATATAACTGGTATGGTAGTCAAGAAAAGCAGGCTCTATTTGCAGTTGATATTGTTTTATACCTGATGAAGCCTGAAAAGGACATTTCAGTGTTATGGAATATTTTGAGAAAGTTCTAATCTTTTCAGGATACAAAATTAATGAAGCTAAAACAAAGGCAATAGCTGTAAATTATGAACCCACACATTAATTGGTTCAGCAATATCCAAATTTATGGGGACATGATAAAATGAAATACTAAGGAGTATGGATTAAAAATGGTTCTGGTGTGGCAGCTAAGGATATGAGGGAAAAGACTAAAAGATAATACGAAACTGAGAAAACGGAAGCTCTGTTATATGGATATGGATTGCAAGATATAAACAGTTAAAATGTTTTTAATCACTTTAGTTTCATACACACGACAGGCATATTTCTATCAGCCAGAGGTGAAATTGTGGATAACAATTAATAAAAAGCTGAAGGATTTTATCTGGGAAGAGAAGACGGTAAGAGTTAAGTGGGATAAGCTGATTCCTCCAATAACACAAGGCGGTTTGGGATTACCCAATTTCTATGTGTATTTCAGAACTACACAGTTAAGGCTACTGTACATAGCATAAGCAGAAACCTACAATTAAAAGTGGAAAGGGATGATGATGAAACAGTGGGGGCTCAAGAAATAAGGAGAGACTGTGATTTTGGATGCAGATCCTTAAGGAGAGTAACAATAACCATACAGAATATTATATTCATAAAGTAGCAGAAGGTATTCTGAGAACTAAGCCAACACAAGAATGGAGAAAGGAGATTCTGGAGATAGCAGTGACTGCAACTAGGGATACAGACAACAGACAAGAGGGGGACAGAATTTATTGGAGAAAACTGGGAAAAGAACCAAGGTATTGGGAGGAAATAATTAGAGAGGGAAAGGTAATAGAATGCAAATAGGTCAAGAATATATTTGGACTGCAGGCTCGAGGTTGCCTTCCCAATCAAGGATTAATATTAGAGTATAGGCAATGAGAAAGAAATAAAGAGAATCTAAGTGAAAGACCAGCACTCATAGAGTTTTTAGTACTCTAGAAGAGAAGCTGCTGTTAAAAAGGAATCTTTAGTAGAGCATACAAAATACTGCATGATAACTATAAGACTCAATCAGAGGAGGTTAGAAAGGATTGGGAAGAGAGACTGAATAAACAATTTACAAAAAAACAATGTGGGGGACATATGTATGTCTCACAAATATACAACAAAATCTAGAAGATTTATGATCTTTGCTTGGAAGTGTTTACATAGGCATTTTTTATACCCTAAATAGACTCCAAATAATTTTTCCTTAGGTGGACAGCAAATGCTGGAGGTGTGATAGGGCAGAAAGAGATAATCGGGAGCATATTTTCTGGGGGTATAATGAGTTGGCAGACTTTGAAGATTCCTTGCAGACTACTCTGTCAGAGATATTGGGTGAGCAAATTGGTGTATCTAAGGAAATTATTTTTTGAGATATGATCAGAATCTGAATTGCCTAGATATAATAAAGCATTGCTTAGTCTAATTAGGTGGCTGCTAAAAAAGCAGTTACTAGAAAATATGAATCAAAGTCTAAACCAACTGTACTTGAAGCAGTGAATATAGTAAAAGAGATAAAACAACTGGAATTGGGATCTTTTGAAAAGGAAAGGAGCAAATTATAGAGACAAAATGGGAATTATGGGAACAATACATGCAAAAGAGGAATGAGGTTTAAAAGAAGGTAGGATTTGAATGAGCTATGTAATGTTTGACTGACGATGACTGGATAGATTATAAGCGATGTATAATGCTTGCAGCTAAAATTATGTCAATATGGTTTGATATATGTTTGCAACTAAAGGTATGTCAGTATAATTTGTTTACATTTATATAAATGTATCATTGTCTACATTATATGTGATAATTTAACAGAGATGTTTCTTGTTTAAAAAAAACACACACTGATCGGATTTCTCATGGCCAACTACCAGCACCTACAGATTTCTTGACTTCCATCGAGAGCATTTTCTAATGGAAAAAAAGTTAATAACTTGACAGATGCAAGAAACTCGCTGACTTGTATCATTTTTATCATCTTGTCAAGCCAGCTTGCTTATAAAAAAAACTTTGACACTTTGACTGTAACTTGAACAAAGGATATTAATCTAGACATCCACTTATGTAAAACAGAGCAAATTATGTAATAGGCTCAATACTCTTTTACACACCAGCCCCAATCCCAGCCACCAGCCCAAGATGATATTAAATTTAACTTGTTGCTGTCCAGCATTTAGCACATTACAGTGCCTGTATATCTCACAACTAAGAAAAAGTACTTGCTTGCTTTAATATCTTTAATATATACAGAAATCACTCGATAAGACTCCACCTCATGGTCAAATCACCTCTAAATGCACACTATTACAAAACTGCTCTACAATATAACATGTACTGTTTTATACAAATATTAACAAAAATGTTGCACTTAAAGTTATTTCTTAATTCCTTTAGTGTCTTTTTAAACATTAATGACATTAAGTGAAGTATATGCTTTACAGTTCACCCACCAGTTTAACAAAATCAACATTCCAGTCTTTCTCAGCTGCATTTTTCTACACACACTTCACATGTCTATTCCTGTATCCAGTGGACTCAATGTTTTATAGTCTCCCATTTATTCACTAATTTCAGTGTCAGTGGTGGTCTTCCTGATCATCTCCATCTCTTGGCACCAGTAACTGGTTCAAATACAAGGTGTTCCTGATTATTCTAGTCAGCTCCTTGACCTTTTTCTCTCTCTCTTAAGCACTTTCTTTTTGAACAAAAGAATAGATTTTGCTATCTATGGGTTTCTGTCAATAGAATGAGAAGCTGAGTCCACTTCTGCTTGTTGGTGCACACATTCTTCGATACACTTTATTTACTCTTTAGCCTGTTCTGTATGAAAAAAATGTCTTTGAGGAAAAATATTTTGAACACAGTTGGATAAAGCAGCTTGAATCGCACACCTCTCTCTCAACATTTTTGACTGTTGAGATAAACTTGTATTTCTTCAACATGTTGTACAGTGAATAATCATTTCCCACAAACATACAGCCTCCAGTTTTTAAAACATTTCCTTCCTGCCACAATTTTGTCAGGCGGAAGACTTTCAGCTGGTATTATAGCATCCTTACTAATACTGGTCTTAGCTGTTTTTTATGGCCAGGTTTGGAGCATACACATGATGTACCCCTTCAACGAATAAATTCTGCTGTGAAACACCAGTTCAATTGCTTATTTGTACTTTCAGAAAATCAATACTGTCTGTTCATTCCAATTTCTCTGGTACAGCAAAAATATCTCATACTTTCTCAAAACACTCTTTGTTGAAACAGCTCATCTTGTAAAACCTCATGCTTATGCCATGCCAGCCTTTTCTTCATTTCAACCTCAGATTTTTGCAGTTTTAGCAGTTCATCTGAACAGCTAGTTAAAACGGTTTCTTTTTAAACATTTTTTTTGCTTGAGTTAGGTTCATAGGTGTGTACTAGGCTAATGGCCCTGGAGCTTTTACAAGCTTAGCCCATAGAAGTGCCCTGGCATCGTGCCACCCGAAGTTGGTTCCCAGTGCATTTATCAAGTAGAGCCACTGCAGTGATCCCTAGGGTTAACTTTCTATTTCTCTTCTACTCATCAAGATTTCTCTTGAAGAGGGCCAGTGAGGTGCTCTGCTTGACATGTATGGGAAGTCTATTCCAGAGCATGGACAGTCTCTGGTTTATGAACCTGTCCCTCCAACATGTTCTGATTGTGGTAATGAGGTTTAGGTCTCTGGAGTGTGTGGTGCAGATGGATTTGGATTTCTTTAGGTGTAGCATTTCTAACAGAGCTGGGTCAGACATGGCTTTGTAAGCCAAGCAGAGATCACCTCTTAGTAGTCTACATGAGAGAGAGAATAGCTGGAGTTTTTTGAGTCTGCCCATGTAGGACATGTGTTTAAGGCCTAGGATCCCCTTCGTGAGGTACTTTTGTGGCCTTTCCAGCTGTTGCATGTGTCTAGTGAGGTACATACGAAATGGGGCATTATACTCAATGATTGGCCTAATGAGGGAAGAGTAGAGAGAGATGATGACCTCTTTCTTCCTGGATGCAAAACCCTTGGTAATGAGATGTGCTACATAGAAGGACTTTCTGACCACAGTGGCAATATGGTGGTCGAAAGAGAGGTTGGTGTCAACCTGTGTCCCCAGATCTCTTATAACACCTTCTGTGTTCAGTGGGCTCCCATCAATGTGGTAATTAGTGGGAATTGAGTTTTTCCCAAAGGGGATGACGACACATTTTTTGGCATTAAGCTTAAGGCCATGGTTTCGACACCAGTCGTTGGTCTCAGTGAGGCCTTTCTGTAGGATGTCTACATCACTTGGGGAGTTAATAATGGCTTCAAAACAAAAGACCATCCAGAGTAAAGGTGCAGCTGTAAAACAACCAATAGTCCAAAAACAAAGCAGCTAACACCAATGTAAAACAGAAAACACTTTTAATAGCAACAAAGCTTTCGGATATCAAATATCCTTCTTCAGTGCTTCCACTGAGGAAGGATATTTGATATCCAAAAGCTTTGTTGCTATTAAAAGTGTTTTCTGTTTTATGTTGGTGTTAGCTGTTTTGTTTTTGGACTATGAGTTAGAAATGGTTCCCAGCTTTCAGTCATTTTCGAACTTGGTCAGCCAGAGTCCCTCCATGTTGGCTTGGACTTCTGAGAAGTAGATGTCAAATAGGAGAGGACTGAGGACCATTCCCTGTGGGACTCCACTCGTGACTGCTCAGCAGTCTGACTTGGAGTCCACTAATTTCTCACTGTGGGTTCTATCTGTGAGCCAGTTTGCAACCCACCTAGTAATATAGGGGATGATGCCTAGTTTGGTGAGTTTATCAATAATTCCTGAGTGGGGAATGGTATCAAAGGCCTTGGCCAGATCGAGGTAGGCTGTATGAACTGCCTTGCCCTCATCCATACCTCTGGTGACTGACTCAAAGAAGTCAACCAGGTTGATCAGGCATGATCTACGTTTCACAAAACCAAATTGCATGAAATCTAGAGTTTGGAGATTCCGTATCCTTGTTAATTAGGGTCCATGATGATGCACTCCATAGCCTTACATATCAGACTCGTCAGGCTAATGAGGCAATAATTCCCAGGGTCTGTAGTCGCTCCCCCTTTATGGAGAGGGATGACTGTAGCAGTGCACCATTCCATAGGGACAAAGTCTGAGGTGAGGCTGTGATTGAACAGGGCACACAATTGTGGTGCCAGTTCTCTTTGTAGTTCATGTAGAACACATCCAGGGATATTTTTGAGTCCCCTGGAAGCTATATTCTTGGCCTTGAACAATGCAGCTTTAACCTGTGCTGCAGTAATGCTGGGTGCCTGGCATTCCTCCTGTATTGTGATTGGTCCTTTAGGGGGTGAGAGGGGTAAAGTTGGCACTGAATCTGTTGGCCAGTATGTTGGCAATATCTGTTGGCTCAGTATAGGAGGCACCATTGTGCAGTAACTCAGAGCAAACCTGGGTTTTTAGTGTCTGCCTCAATTCTGCCTTCTTAGCTGGCTTTAGAGGTTTTGATGAGGGATCTCAACTTTTTGTTGAGGCTAATAAGGGAGTTTTTCCAGTCTTGGGACTTTACCTTTTTCTGCAACAATTTCTTCCTTCTGTTGTAGAATTTATTAATGGCAGGGGACCACCAGATTGACTTCCTTTTTTTGGAGGAGAGTGTCTTGGTTCTGTTGTGTATGGCTAGTTCCATGCATCTATGTATGTGTTCGTACAGTGCACTGGTGTATGATTCTGCAGTCATGCATCTATTTTCCATTAACATGGGTGCTGTGAAGTTAGCCACCTCTGTTTTAGGAGCCCAAAGTCAGCTTTGGAGAAGTTTTTAATGGTGGTTAGCTTTTCGGAGGGTGTGGGTGAGATATGGATTTTCATGGTGATTAGTTTGTGGTCGGATCTAACCAGGGAGGAATTGACTATTGGTGTAGAGCAACGGTTGCCCATGTTAGTAATAACCAGGTCAAGGATGTTGCTTCCTGTAGTTGGGGTAAGAATTAGCTGGCCCAGGGCATTGGACCTGATGAATTCCAGGAAGCGTTTGGCCAATGTATTGGTGCATGAGTAGTTTTCCCAGTTGATGGAGGGGTAGTTGAAGTCACTTAATATGAGAGTGTTGAGTTGGACCCTAACAGTTTCCAGGGTGCTTAGGAACGTGGAGTGAGAATCTTGGGACATAGTTGGGGAGCTATAGCAGGCTATGACCTGAATCACCATCTTACCCAATGTTAGTTGTACCTGAAGTATCTCAGATGCGTTATGCTGGGCTACTAGTCTGGAGGTGTGCATATATTTTATGAATATGGAGACACTGCCACCTTTGGCGCTTCAGTCCATGTTCTGGGACTGAAAGGTGTGGAATGAGTTAAAGTCTGGCAGCGTATAGGGTGCTTTCTGCTGCATTAAACCAGGTCTCTGTTACAGCACAAACGTCGATGTTCTCCATTTTGAGGAGTGCTTCAAGCAAGTGCATCTTTAGATTTAGACTTCTAGCATTGAGCAGCATGACCCTGTGATTGCATTTATTTATAGCTGTTACAGTGGTAATTTGGTCTTTGGAACATCGCCTAAAAAAGGCATTATAGGGGTGGCAATAGCCTTAGCCAGTATCCGGAAACCCAGGGTGACAGATGCAGGCCATCTCTGGCAAAGCATCAAGGTCTGTCAATCATGTCATCTCAAGCAGATAGATACTGGATCCCCTTAGAATGACACCAGAAATGTAGCCAATTGATGAAGTCAATCATTTTCTGCTTGTACTGCGGTATCATTCTGGGTGATGGTAGGATGCTGCTCAGGGATAAGGTCATATCTGCCTGGGCCACATAATTTGAGAGCTCCTCCATGTCTGTTTTCATGTAGTCTAGAGAGGTGCATCTCAGGCCATTCACACCCACATGAACAGTGACACACTCATACTTGCACTTGTTGTGGAGTGACCTGAGTGCATGTGTTATATTTCGGATTCTGGCACATTATAGACAGCTGACTGTTACCTTCTCCTTATTCAACCTAGTGAGTGGGACATCAGTGTGCCTCACTATCGAGTCATCTATGATTAGTGTATTGGGCAAGCTGTTTTGCCTTAGGGGCTTAGGTTGAGGGGCACACTGTGTAGGTGAGCTATGTGTCTTCTTTTTTGTGCTGTGTTGTGGTGGTCAAGTGCATTTCTGCCTTGGAAGTCTCTGCTGTTTGGGTAGAGTTATATTGAGAGCCTCTGTGAAGGTGGGTGTGTGGTTTGTGTTTTTATGTGAGAGCTGTGATGGTGGGTGTTCTGGAAGGCTATGTATTGCATGTGGTGTGGTGCAGGTGCTGACCTTCTCCTCTTGACCAGCTATTCCGGTCTTGGCTTGAGATTGCATGGCTTCCAGTTTGGATATATAAATGCATTTCTCACAAGTCTGAGTGTTGGGAGGTGAGAGGAGAGGGTTGTCTGTGTACATGAGGCAGTTGCTACACTGCCTCAGAATGCCCAAGTTCACCAGTTTAATAGGAGAAAGCATGGGGATCTGACCTTTAGACATGCCAGGTGGGATGGTCACTATTACTAGTAATGGAGCTGTTTCCTTATATATTCCTTTTACAGGAAAAATGTCACTCAAAGTGTCTGAGTCTGTACACAGCACTGCCAAACATTTGAGGGGAAACTAATAGGTAGACCCTGAAAATTTAAGGATGAAGTATTTAGGCAGATATTTTAAAGTTAGGAAGAAATTAAGTAGTACTTACTGATAAATAAAGAATTAGCTTGTCAAGAATGATGAAAAGAGGGGAGTCACATGAATGGCTACTGCATGGCTATTACTAATGCTGGTCTCAGCACAGCTTCACTCTGTTGGGATACAATACTCCTTTGCTTCTTCTCTCACCAGAAGTAAAATGCTAGCACCAATCCCAAGAAGAGAAGCAAGTCACTGTCTGTTTTGTGATCCACAGTCTTGTCCCAGATGATGCAAGGGTCTGCAGGCTTATAACCTTTTTCTGGTAGAGGCACCAAATAGCAACCAGACCAATCAGGTACGTTAGGCACAGACACTCACTCTCCAACCAGAAAGAGTCAGGAATCAATGCACTCTGCTCCTATTCTCACAAGGATCAGAATATGAGCACATATTCCAAGCTGTCACCTATAAAGCAGTTATTAAGCTTTCTGGTGATCAGCAGTCTCCAGGAAATAATGTAACTGCACTTCTTCGCTCACCAGGAGAAAACAGAAGCATTGATTCCAAGATGACTACTGAGAGGCAGTCTGTGGGCTCTCCAATAACTGGTGGTCTTGCAATAGAATTTGATCCTTAAAGGTAAGATGAAAAAAATGGTTTATCCTAAACAACACTGCAGTGTGCACTAGAGGAGTTAGATGTGAAAATAGGTAACTCACATTTTACCTGTCTAAAAAGTTAAGTTTTAGTGGGGCGTCACTATTTTTAAAACAGCAAGGTAGATTTTATTCTGGTACTATGGAATACAGTAGGATGGCGAATAAATTTAAATAGTTGAAGGGGAGTGATTTCAAAAAAATATAATTTTGTGCTTACTCACACCAACCAGCAAAAGCAGAGAGGAAATGAGATATATGGTCAAATTAACATAAGAGGCAGACAACTAGAAAGACAGTGGTGTTTAAGAACACAACAGTAACTGCATAGGAGGGTGGGAAAAATTTCTGTCTGACTCACATGAGACAGAGCTGTGGTCTCTTTTCAAGTTTTAATATACAGTTAAAAGCAGATATATTTCTTCTATGTTTCATTTATTTTAAACAACCCTGAGTGTATTTCATTTATTTTTTCTCTAAATCACTGGAAGCCATCTCCTGTATCAAGCTGACTTTTTGATAAATAGCTGCAAAATTACTCCAAGCCATAGCTTTCTCTTCTTTTCTTTTCTGGTTAATTTTCTGTCTAGTTTTCCAAATGTATTCTTTGCTGGCATCCAGGCAGTGTAATTACAAGCCAGTAACTGAATTTTATCTAAACTGACAGTTTCACTGGCCCTTTTTCACAGTTTCTGTTTTTATACTGGGAGAGCGCAAATCAACCTGCTGATCAGTGTGTGCAGCCATCTTAGAAGTCTGGCCATGTTCACTGCTGTTCCAGGGACTGCTAGAGATGCATGAGAGTCCCTCACTGAGGCAAGCTGGTTTTGATATGGAGCAGTGTACAGCCTATCATCCAGAGTGCCTTTGCTTACAAGTGATACAGATATTCCACTATCATAGAACTGCATTTAGTAAACACCAGGGGAATAAAAGTGAAACAAAATAGGAACATCTATAACTTGCAACAATCAACTCCCATACTGAAGAGTAAATACCTCCTGAACTGCTTTTTATTTTCACATGCAGATACCGTATTTCTCCATAAATAAGACCTAACCAGAGAATAAGGCCTAGCATGGTTTTCTAGGGTGGTCATTATATAAGCCCTACCCCAAAAATAAGCCCCAGTTAAGATCATCAGCAACATACGAGGGACGTGTTGAATTATAAAATAATATTACTGACACCTGTTGACTGAGGTTATCGTACTCTGCTTGCCATTTTTGAACCATTCGGGCACCCAACATTTTCTCTTTGCAGAAAGTCGTAAGATTCTTTCCCCGGGAGTCCTCCATGAGTTTTACTGTAACCCTAATACTCACTCACACTTGACATTTGAGATCCTCGGTCCATAAACAATGGCAAGTGTACTTTGGTCAAAGTACAGACAACGCACGTAAAACGTGCACACTTGATAACGAACAGGTGTGGTTGTGTCTTCTTAACTGTCACCATTTTTGTTGCCACTCCTGTCTCGTAATCTTCAATTAATCCCCCAGACAAGATGAGTGCAAAAAGAAAAAGATATTCCGTCGAGTAGAAGAAAGGAATCATGGAGGACTCCCGGGGAAAGAATCTGATGACTTTCTACAAACAGAAGAAGTTGGATCTCTGAATGGTCGGAAAATGGTGAGCAGAGTACAATAACCTCAGTCAACAGGTGGACGAGGGAAATGCTAAGAAGTGCAAGTGTAGATCAGGTCAGCAACCATTATTTCCTGAGCTGGAAGACATCATCTGTGAATGGATTGCTAACAGGAGAGCAAAGGCTTTGGTTGTGCACAGGGCTGATATTTAAGCATTTGCCCTTGCAATAACACCACAGTTAGAAATATCCCCAGAAAAATTCAAAGCATCACAACATTGGCTGGATGGCTTCCTTCAGTGATATGAACAATCTCTAAGAAGATCGACAACACTCTTCAAGCTGGAAGATACTGAAGTTATTAAACATGCACTTGCGTTCAAGTCCTTTGTTGATGGCATCGACTTTTCTAAATACCAACTCTCCAACATGATTGCTATGGATGAAACTGCAGTGTTTATGGGCCAAGGATCTCAAACAACAATTGATCAGAGGGGTGCCTCGTCAGTCTACATTCCCTCCACTGGTTACAACAGTGCATGTGTTACCTGTATTTTGGCAATTCGTCTAGATGGAAAGAAAACACCACCTCTAATTGTTAGTAAGGGCAAGAAAGATAAGACTGAATGTGTTTCAGGCATTTACATTCTTGAAACCGAAAAGCCTGGTGAACACAAGCAGTTATAAGGAAGTGGGTCGATTTAATGCTGCCACTTGTTTTGCGAGGTGGCGAAAGAGGTCGGCTAGTCAGGGATTCAGCCAGCACCCACCACGCTAAAGACATGAAGAACTTCCTTGCACAGAGATGACTAGATCAAATAATGATTCCCGCAGGAATGACTGCCTATCTCCAGACTCTTGATATTGCAATAAACAAGCCATTCAAGGACCATTTGCGCATGGAACTCAATGACTACATTGAAAATAGAATGGAGAGAAATCAGCGTGGAAACTTTGTGAAGCCTAGCCTGCAAGAGGTAGTGACTTGAGTGAAGAATTCATGGGATAAAATCATTGACAGCTGTGTTACCAATGCAGTACGAGCAGGCTACATGGACAAGCAGTGCTCATTTAAGGAGAACTCTATTGCTGGGCATGACAGATTGGAGCCAATGGTTCTACAGGAAATGGAATCGCAAGAAATTCAGGCCAGAATTCAGGGGTTGGAGACTTATGTCAATGTTCCAGAATAAGATGACATGACTTTATTTGAATAACTTTTCCTTTATCGGGGCAACAGAATGGAATACTTATGCTTTCAGCTGCCAGCAAACTCTTGCCAGATTTTTGACATTATTATATTAAAGGTAATGTTTCATTATCAAGGGGTAATTACAAAGTAAGACCACTAGTTCCCAGACTTCATTTTTATGACTTTCCATCATTCTTCTCTTACAGTTTGAGTAAGGAATAAAGAAAGCATCACCACTCAAAATGTGGCAGTTATTCACCTGTTTTATTCCCCTCCTCCAATACACATGTATTGAGATTTTTCTGCACTTTCTGTTAAGCATGAAATATTGCACTGTGAAAGCCAAGGTGTAGATATTTTGAAGTTGAAATGTTTGTTGCACTGTTTATGTAGAATTCTCACACAGCTGTTAACACATTACCTAGAACTGTTGCCCAATAATGGAAAAGTACCAAATAAATGTCATTTGTGTACATGAATAAATGTTGATTTGTGTACATGAATAAATGTCGATTTGTGTACATAAATAAATGTAGATTGTTGTATGGGGAGGGGGGGTAAATATGGCATCCCCTGATAATAAGCCCTAATGCGTATTTCGGCAGGGGAAAAATTATAACACCTGGTCTTATTTTCAGGGAAATACAGTAGTAGCTCTAGAGGTCTAAGGACCACATCCAATCTTCTGCTGGACACAAGAGGAGCACTTGCATACAGACATTATCTTTGGAATAACTGTTCTATTATGGAGGTCATTTCACCTGATAGCTCCATGGAGAATTCTACCATATGGCCCATATAAGCACTACTCCCATGGAGCAGAGCAAAGGATGCATAGATGCACTTCCTCAAAAGGCTTAGTGCACTGCATTCCTTCTCTGACAAATGAGCCACAGGGTCCTGATGGCTGGTAGCCCTTTTAAGAGCTGCATCAGAAACCTAAGTATCCAGCTTGTAAGTCTCCATACAGAAGCTACAGTTTCAAGGAAGGATATAGCACCCAATCTGCCATCATGGATACACAGACACCCTTTCAGGTAAAGACCAAGATGTCTTAGTACTCATTCAATGTCAGAAGTAGGAGGGACTGCCCATAAAGTCTGTCTAGAGGACCCAAAGTTGCGGGAGGAAATAGTGTCTGTCACAGTACTGCCCTGAAAGTGGGGTCATCTGGGAGGGAAATTTTCAAGTTATCCTCAAGTTATTTAAATCAGAAGTGGATGACACTGAAAGGAAGCCAAAGTGCTTCCTCTTGCATCTGATTATCTCTTGTGCTCAAAAGGGTGAAACCTCATAAAGAGGAAGGTGGAACTTTTTTAAGGTCCTGTGTTACACTATCTTTCTGGGCATGCTGGTGGATAGGCTGATCAACAGCACTACCTGGGTCACAGGATATGACTGGTAAAGTGCTAGTAGTGACTGAAAATGGCAATCTCTGTTGGCTATGGACTGACTCCAGGGCTGAAATCAGCCCAGACAAATGCATCCAAGCCCCCTAGACTAGTTGCCAGAAATGCTAACACTGATATCAAAGGATGACAATGACACAGACAAAAGTGCCATGAACCCAAGCAGACATTGAGGCAATCAGCTCACGGAACATTAATGTAAATGTCTCTGCTGGTCTGGTAATTCTCAGTGCTGAAAAACACCAAAGGGACTGGGCTCAAGAGTGGACCTATCATTGTCTGCACTACATCATTTATTGCTATTCTGGAGAGCATCAATGCCAAGAAAGATGATACTAATGGAAAAGTCTGCAGTCTGGAATCCAAGGAAGCAGATGATACAGGAAATCTAGCTCCAGCCTGGCACCAGGGTAGAGTGCAGAACCATGTAAACTTTTGTTGAGCAAAAATCACAACTTCCACCAATTTCTCATAGTAAAGGTCAGTGTTCAGGAGGTGCTGGTAGCCTTTGTTCCAAAGATTCAGAACTACCTCTGAATTCCATGTCCAACAATGACTTGACAAGAAATGAGGCCTTGACCAAAGCAAGAGAGGCTACAGTGTCCAAAACTGATAAAAAGAAAATCCATGGGAGGAACAACTAGCAAAGCCTACCACTTTCCTGGAGTTTTTTAACAGGAGTTTCCATAACCTGTGGAGCCACATCAGATACTACAGAAAGAGGTTTCTGTTGCTTGACATTATCTTTGGAAAAATAATACAAATAAACTAGACAAGATTTTGGCAGCTTCAAAGTCAACTTCCCTGTGGTCAAAGAAATACTACCATTAGATGGTGACAGAGTTCATCAATTCTGATGCCTCCTATAAGGAAGATAAACCAAACGTTTATCTTTCCATTTTATGTTGAAAGAAAAAAGTAGAAAATATTTTACAGAACACAAAATTCAGGGATGTCTTTCCCCCATGTAGAAGGAGAACAAACTTGTTTTCTCAATATGGGACAGCAAAGAAATCCTCGTTAAGTGACTAAAGTTGGGGCAACAGTTCCAAACTAACAAACACAACCAAGAAACAACACAGAATTAGTCAACAAAAGCAAGACCATCTGCAATAAGTGAGCAGGAATGTAAAAAGAATGCCAACCATAAGTCATCAGTGTCGAAAAAGGACTATCAACTGCAGAAACATTGCAAGCAATGAAAAAAAACTGTTTTCCTCAGTGGGAATGCTAACTCAGTACCCTAAAATTAACACAAACCCCTATAGGTAGGCAAAGAAAAGGAAAAAAAGGAATAGAACTTTTTTGCTATAATAGGAGAGGGCTCACACCCAAGGGAGGGAAGACAGAAGGAAATAACGTCTGACAAAAAAACAAGACTTCACAGAAAAAACAGAAGGCCAGAGGATGACAACCAACTCCATATGTAGTAAGTAGGAAATAGTTCTACAGCTCATGTCCTAAACCTGAAGAATTCTCAGTTAGCAGTCTTGGGCTGTTAAGATGACTACTGTAGCTCAAGTGCAGCAATTAAATTACAGAGAGGAAATCTGGTGTGGTACATTATGACAGAGGGGCTGGTATTCAGCAGCCTGGCTAAGTCTGGGGTGCCAAGGTCCTAACACCTATAGCCTTAGTTCTAAAGGTTACAGTGGATGGGCCCACCTATATCAGGTGATCATTTATCTGATATAGGTGGATGTGCCCACCTATATCAGATAAATGGTCACCTTCCACCCTGGCCATCCATGTGATCTATAAGCACCTTTCAATACCATGGGCTATTTCATCTTAATGTAGTACTTATGATTATGATTATACTGTGGTTTCTCTGGCATCATCTTCAAATTATTTTCCTGTTTCCATCAAGGACACAAACAGGACTTAATTTCAGGAGCTAACTCTTCTATCAGTTACTTCCTCCAGAGCAAGGTGTCTTAGCAATAAGTCTTGGCACTCCTGTTCAGACTGCCCATGCTGCCACTTAGGGAAGTCAAGAAAAGTGGAAGTACTCAATATCAGCATTAAGCTGACAACATCTAGTTTTACCTCACTTTTACTCAGGAATATGTCCCATATTTCACCACACAAGGATCTGGTTGCATCCTTCAATGTATTTCACTACACTAACACAAATACTGGATCCATTCTTCAGTGTATAGCAATAAGTCAATTAATGTTAAGTCCAATAAAGAGGTGATGCCAGCCCATAATCTGTTTATCACTCCCTCCCCTGTATTATGTTGGTGATCTGTACACTACTGTCTTCTCAATTAGATTACAGAATTTACCTGTGGACCAACAGATGAGCAATTCTCCTCACTGTTGTGGGTGCAAACTTTATAAGCAAGGATGTCTGGCAAAAAACATATCATTCTGGACAAGCAACACCCTTGTTGAAGGATTTTATTTGTGGTTGGTTGCTGTCAGATCTGTGTTCAAGATTCACCTTCTGGGCCTCCTGCAACCTCAGTCCTGCCTACTAAAGGAGCTGTTAACACCTTACTGACCAATGAGAGCCTTCAGGATATTCTGCATGTTTTTCCAACAGCTGAATCCAAACCAATCCTTCTAGCCATCAGGTAGGGGAGCTGCTTGTTGCTCAGTCATTGCTCAGCCTGAAGACTGTCTCAGATTTTTCTGGGTCCACCTTGCAACAGTCCTTTAGTCAGCTACCTCCCCTGATTTGAGCATGCAACGTAAAGACATTTGTTAGGAATTAAAGTACCATCTTTTAAAGAGGGTCTTTTTTAAACCCACTCGGTTTTTGCCTTCGTGTTTAATACTTTACTTATCTCCACCTTATTTATACAGCTTTAATTTTCCATCTAAAAAGTACAATTGTTTAATAACTTGCCATAATAGTAGGTATTGAAGTGGATGTCCTTCCAATATCACTGTTGCAGTATTCCTTACAGTAGGGATCCACTGCCTAGGGCAGCCCAACTTTTGACCAATATACCAAAACTTTAGGTTGAAATAGGGACATCGTACATTGTACGTATGCTTCCCACTTGCAGCAAAGAAGTTCTGAGGAAGGTATGTCTGTACATCACCTTTATGACCTACCCTGTGAATTATGCCATAGGTTCATAGGCTCAAAGGTAGGTACTAGGCTACTGGCCCTAGGGCCTATATAAGCCTAGTCAAAAGGTACCCTGGCTTTCGCCACCCAATAAAATTATTTTCCTGTGCCACTGTCGAGGAGAACCACAGAAGTGATCCCCGGGTTGAATTTCCTATCTCCCATCCAATCATCAAGATTTTTCTTGAAGAGTGCTAATGAGGAGCTTTGTTTGATATAGATAGGTAGCTTGTTCCAGAGTATTGGAAATCTCTGGGACAGGAATCCATCCCTCCAGCATGTTCCGTTTATTGTGGTGACAAGGTTTAGGTCCCTAGAGCGTGTAGCTTGTAGGGATTGGGATTTCTTTAAGTAGAGCATGTCCAAAAGCTCTGGGTTTGACATAGCTTTGTGTGTTAGGCAGAGATCACCTCTGAGTAGGCGATATGTGACAGAGTAAAGCTGCAGTTTTTTGAGACGGTCTGCGTAGGGCATCTGTTTGAGGCCGGTAATCCTCTTTGTGAGATATTTCTGCGGCTTTTCCACTTGTTGTAGATGTCTTGTGAGGTACATACCAAAAGGGGCATTGTACTATATAATAGGTCTAATGAGTGACAAGTAGAGGGGAACAATGACCTCTTTTTTTCTGGATGAGAAACCTTTTGTGATGAGGTGTGCCACGTAGAAGGATTTCCTGACTACTGTGGCGATTGTGTCCCAAGGTCTCTTATTACACTTATGGTGTTAAGTAGACTACCGCCAATGTGGTAGTTCATGGGTACAGAGTTTTTACCAAAAGGGATGACAATGCACATGTTGGCATTGAGCTTGAGGCCATGGCTTTGACACCAGGCATCTGCCTCAGCGAGGCCCTTTTGTAGGATGTCCACATCTTTTGGAGTTTTGATTATGGCTCCTAGTTTGCAGTCATCTGTGAACTTCGTTAGCCAAAGACCTTCTGTGTTTGGTATCTACTTCTCTGAAGTACAGGCTAACAGCAGAGGACCCAGGACTGAACCCTGTGGTACTCCACTTGTCACTGGTCTGTAGTTGGATTTGGAGTCTGCTACTTTCACAGTGTGGGTTCTGTCAGTGAGCCAGTTGGCAACCCATCTTGTGACATAGGGATTTATAACTAGTTTAGTGAGTTTATCTATAATTCCAAAGTGGGGGGTGGTGTTGAAAGCCTTGGCGAGATCTAGATAGGCTGCATGAACCACCTTACCCGGATCTACGGCTTTGGTGACTGCTTCAAAGAAGTCTATCAAGTTTAGGAGACATGATCTGCCTTTTACAAACCTGAACTGGGTGGGGTCCTGAGTTTGGAGATTGCCAATGTCATTGTTTATAAGTTCCATGATGATATGTTCCATAGCCTTGCAGACCAGGCTCGTCAGGCTAATGGGGCAGTAGTTTCCGGGGTCCGTGGTAGCCCCCCCCCTTTGTGGAGTGGGATAACTGTCGCTGTGCGCCATTCAGTGGGCACATAGCCTGAGGTGAGGCTATGATTGAACATGGTACTTAGGTGGGATGCAAGTTCGTTCTGTAGTTCATGTTGAACACAACCTGGGATGTTGTCAGGTCCCATGGATGCTGTGTTCTTGGTTTTGGAGAGTGTGTTTTTTACCTGTGCAGCCGTGATTACAGGAACTTTGCATTCTTCTGGTATAGAGATGGGCCCTTTAAGGGATAAGAGGGGGGTAAAGTTCACACTGAACCTATCTGCCAGGATGTTGGCAATATCAGTTGGTTCTGTATATTTAGTGCCAGTGTGCTGTAACACAGAGCAGATCTGAGTGTTGCCATTGAGATTCTTGACATAGCTATAGAATGCTTTGTGGTTGTCTTTAGAGTCAGTGGCAATTTTGTTTTAATAACTAGCTTTGGAGGATTTTATGAGGGATCTCAGCTTCTTACTGAGGCTGACCAGGGAGTTTCTCCAATCATGGGATTTTACTCTTATTTGCAACAGTTTCTTTCTTCTGTTGTAGAGTTTGTTTATGGCAGGGGACCATCAGATTGGCTTCCTTTTTTTGGAGGATAGCATTTTGGTTCTGTTAGGGATTGCATGATCCATGCACTCATGTAAGTGCTTATAAAGTGCATTTGTCTAGGATTCAGCAGTCATACCTCTATTGTCCGTCAGCATGGGTGTCGTGAAATTTGCCACTTCTGTCTTAAGAAGTGTGAAGTTGGCTTTGGAGAAATGCATTACTGTGGTTTCCCTAATGGGGGGTGGGGGAGGGATGTGGATGTCTAGGGTGATTAGGTTGTGGTTGGATCTGACCAACAAGGATTGACCTCTGGTGTGGAGCACCAGTTGCCCATGTTGGTAATAACCAGGTCTAGGATATTGCTGCCCCTGGTGGGGTGTGGATAAGTTGATCCAAGGCATTGGAATTTATGAATTCCAGAAAATGTTGAGCACAAGAGTGGGTACATGAGTATTTTTCCCAGTTAATGGTGGGGTAGTTGAAATTGCCCATTATTAGGGTGTTAGGTTGTACCCTAATATTTTCCAGTGTATCAAGAAATGAGGAGTGGGAATCCTGGGGCAATGTGGGGGATCTGTTGCAAGCTACAATTTGGATTGCGGTCTTGCCCAGAGTTTGTTGCACTTGGATAATCTCAGATACATTATGCTGAGCAACTAGCCTGGAGGTGTGGATATCCTTAATGAATATGGACATGCCTTTGCCTTTAGTGTTTTGGTCCAGGTTAGGTGGTCGAAAGGTGTGGTATGAATTATAGCCTGGTAATGCAGGAGTACTCTCTGTAGCCTTGAACCAGGTCTCTGTCACTGCACAGATGTCGATGTTCTCCATTTTAAGGAGTGCCTCGAGTGAGTGATTTTTGAGATTTAGACTTATAGCACTGAGTAGCAATACCCTCAGATTCTTTTTGCTTGTACCTGTTATGGTGGTGAATTTGTCATTTGAACCTAGTCTAAAAAAGGCACTATAGGGGTGGCTAGAGCCTTAGCCAGTATCCGGAATCCCAGGGGTGACAGGTGCAGGCTATCTCTGGCAAAGCATCATGGTTTGTCGATCATGTCATCCCAGGCAGACAGATACTGGATCCCCTTAGAATGACACCAGAATCTTAGCCAATTGCTGAAGTCAATTATTTTGTCCTTGTACTGTGGTATCATTTTGGGTGATGGCAGGATACTACTCATGGCTAGAGTCATACCTGCCTGGGCTACAAGATCGGACAGCTCCTCCATGTCCCTTTTCATGTAGTCCAGGGAGGTACATCTCAGGTCATTCACACCAACATGGACAATGACAGAGTCATATTAGTACTTGTTGTGGAGTGACCTGAGTGCTTGCATTATGTGGTGGATCCTGGCACCCGACAGGCAGCTGACAGTAACTTTCTCCTTGTTTAGCCTGGTGAGTGGAACATCAGTGTGCCTGACTATAGAGTCACCAATGGCTAGAGTTTTGGGCACGTTGTTATGCCTTATGGGCTGTGGCTGAGTGGCACACTGAGTTTGTTGGCTATGTGTCATTTGGCTTGTGTTGGGGGGTGGAGGTCGCTTGTGTTTCTGCTTTGGAGGTCTCTGTTGCTTGGGCAGGTTTTTACTGAGAGCCTCCGCGAATGTAGGTGTGTGTTTTGTGTTTCTATGTGTATGTTTTGGTGGTGTAGGTTTTGAGGGACTATGTGCTGAGTGTGGTGTGGTGCAAGTGTTTACCTCCTCCTCTTGACTGTCTAGTCCAGTCTTGGGTGAAGAGAGCTTTGTTTCCAGTTTGGCTATATAAGTGCATCTCTCACAGGTTGCACTGTTGGGTGGTAGGAGGAGAGGGTTGTCTGTGTACATGAGGCAATTGCTGCATTTCCCCAAGATGTCCAGAGTCATCAGGTAGACAGGAGAAAAAAAATGGGATGTGACACTTAGACATGCCTGGATAGGTGTTTATTTGTTAAGTACTAGAAACTGTTTTCCTCTAGACAGTGAGGAAAGTTGAGTGCTGTAGTAATTTGTAGCTTATTTAGTGCTTACAATAAGTTCTGAACAAGTGCTGAGCTCAACGAAACAGACGAGTACTGAAACTAAAAAACTGGCTAATTCTAAGAAACAAAATTAAGCTAGAAGGCTTCCCTCCAACACAGAAAGACTTGGGGCTCAGAAGCCCACAAATAGTCCTGGACACAGCAAATCTGTATCCAGACTAGACTACCCACAGGAAAGGCAGGAAACAAGCTTAGAATTTTTTTTTTTTTTTTAGTGGAAAGAGAGAAAGGAGGAGCAGAAACTAAGCTGATTGGCCTTCTCAAATGCTCTCCCTGTATTCAGTAGAATGAGGTAGTAACACTAGATGGGGAGGAGTGTCCCAGATCAAATTTACAGTAGGGGCGGGCAAATGCAAAGCCACCAACTATAAGAACAGCATACCAATAGGGAAGGTGGGAAACAAACTGCAGACATGTTTCTCACAGCAGAAAAGCAGCAGTGAGCCTTTAAATGAAAGTTTAAAACAGCTAAAGGAGCCTCTAGAGAAAGCTTTTAACTGCAAACAAGTTATCAGAATCAAACAACCCAATAGATGCTTAATAAAAGTGGACAATTTCCAGTTAATACCTCACACACAGTGAAACTAACTAGAAAAATATACAGTAGACAAAGTGCTATAAATAACTCGAAAAAATAAGCAAAAAAACAGGATATTTAATGTTATATATTATAGATCTGAGTTTGCTCAGTGTCCTTCCTTTGATTAGTTCAATTTGATTAGTTCATTGTGAAATGACAGAAACACTCACAAACTTAACTTCTTAGGTATCAGAAAGTTGAAACCTGAGACAACTTTAAAAAAAAAAGTTCAAAAGAACCAATGAGGTGCTTAGTCTAAGCTGTAGTCCAGGTGACCTCAGTCAGCCAATGACCTTAAACAATCCTCTCTCACAGAAATGCCTGATGGCTAAACCAAGATGTCCCAGAACATGTGTTCAGACACACAGCCTCCACAAACACCAGGCCCAAACACAAGCCTGAATATGGACAATGCTACAAATATCCACACTACTTAGAAACAAACTGCATAAATGTTTCTCACTGCTGAAAAGCAGCAGTTAGCCTTTTAAGGAAAGTTTTAAACAGCTAAAGGAGCCTCTAGAGAAAGCTTTTAACTGCAAACAAGTTATCAGAATCAAACAACCCAACAGATGCTTAATAAAAGTGGACAATTTCCAGTTAATACCTAACACACAGTGAAACTAGCTAGAAATATATACAGTAGACAAAGTGATATAAATAACTCGAAAAGCTCTGATAATCGGTCTGAATGCTCTTTTACCTGCTGGTTGTGAAGCCATTTCTCAGATTTGGAGTTTTTCTTACTGCCACATAAGGTTCTTCACAAAACACCTCACTCCTGTGGTTGCCTTTTGCAGGTTGAGGGGAATACAGATATTTCCTTATCTGGATGACTTGTGCATTCAGGCTTTCTCTCTAGAGATTTTGCTTCAACATCTTCACTATATTTGTCTCCTGCAAAGCCTAGCGTTTACAGTGAAGTTCCAAAAGTGCTTCCTGACTCTTTCTCAGGATCATGTTTTTCTTAGGTGCAGGCTCCAGACCATTCCAATGCTGGCATCCCTGCCTCCTCACAAGTTTTTAACTGATTGCATTTTTTCACTCCTTTTTTCCTCAAGCTTCCATTACAGCCGGAGTGTTTCTAAGGGCTCTGAGATACATGGCTTCCACCATTCCTATGCTTCCTTTGGCCAGACTTCATATGAGAAAGCTCCAGTGGTTCCTAAAGTCAGTCTAGCTTCAACATTATCATCCATTAGACTTTCCGACGCCTCTTCTCTCAAACTTCAAGCTGGAGCCTCAGTGGTGGATTCATCAAGTATCCTGGGGGCTTCCTTTTCAATCTCCAGTCCCTGATCAGAAACTCTTTTCAGATGTCTTAGATGTATGGTGGGGAGGACCCTTTGGCCCTCTGAAAGTTCAGGACCTTTGGTCTCTTCGTCAACAGAAGAACCATATCAGTATCAAAGAGATGAGAGCTCTTGTCCTGGCCCTTTGGGCCTTTTGTTCTCTTTTTCTTCCAGGACCCCTCAAAATCTTTACAGACAATACCACAGTGATGTGATACATCAACAAGCAAGGGGGTACACGATCTTACCTCTTGTGCACACTAGCTCTTCAGGTTTGATATCTAGTTGTGCAGTATCAGGTGACTCTTCAGGCTGTTTATATTCCTTCCAATCAGAACACTGTGGTGGATTCTTTGAACAGGCCCACTATACAGACTTACGAGCAGATGCTTCATAGAGATGTGTTTCTAGGCACTGTCCAGCAGTGGGGTACTCTTCAGGGAGATATTTTTGCCTCCCCTCAGAACAGATAACTTCTTCACTTTTCCACCAGAGTCACATGTCCTCTGGTTTGGAAGCTGAATGCCCTATCTTTCTCTTGGAAGAGGTTGTTTCTTTATGCATTCCCTCCCCTTCCTCTCATACCAGGGGTCTTGTTTAAGATAGAACAGGATGCTCCCAAAATCTTGTTGGTGACTCCTTTTTGACCCAGACAACATTGGTTCTCTCCTCTTCTGCATTTAGCCAAGGGCAATCATCACAGGTTACCTCGCAGAGTGGACCTACTCACACAAGACAAGGGGTCCTTCATCTATCCCTACCTGTCCACACTTCAGCTGACAATGTGGGTGATAAGGTTTTTATCTTTTCAGGCACCTTTTTTTTCTGAGGGTATGCTTCAGGTAATGCAGGAAGCCAGGAAATCCACTACCAGGAAATCTTAATTGTCCAAATGAAAGAGATTTTCTCCTTGGTGCCTTACTTGTAACCTGGATCCACCTTCTGTGGAAGTTCCTTTGGTTCTGTCTTATAGTGTGAATTGCTCAATGCTGGGTTAGCATACCCTTCTGTTAAAGGCCATCTGTCAGACCTTTCTGCTATTCTGCCTTTGACTCTTCCTTTATCTTCTAGATTTGAGGTCAAACAGTTCTTTAAATGCGTCCTTCATATTAGGTATCCCAGCAAGTTTATTCTGCCTTCTTGGGACCTTAATCTTGTCCTGGAAAAATTAATTAATTAATTATTTAAAGGCGTCCTTCATATTAGGTATCCCAGCAAGCTTATTCCACCTTCTTGGGACCTTAATCTTGTCCTGGAAAAATTTACTTAGGCTCTGTTTGAGCCTGCAACTTCAGCTTCTTTAAGCATTGTTCTTGGAAGACTATTCTTCTTTTGGCCTTTACCTCAGACAGAAGGGTGTCTGAACTGCAGGCCTTTATGGCTGTTCCTCCATTTTTAGTTTCTCATAAGTGTTAGAAAAATATGTATTAATGTGTGTATGCTTAATGCCAAATTAATAATCAAGTATTTTAATACGCTTTTCATTCTATTTTTCATGCACTGTGTTTTATATAAATTGAGTTTCATATGAGACTGAAAAAGATGCCTTTTTGAAAACTGCAGTATGCTTTCTGAAACTTGCAAGTTGCCCTCTGACCTAGTAACTGCTAGCACAGCAATATTCTTGTTTATGCCTTGTGGAAATGTACTTGAGAAGCAGGTGTTTAATCTGCTAGATCAGAAGTAAATGAATGAACAATGCTTTATGTTATAAATGTAATGATTCTAGACAAACAGCTTTGTCCAGAGGATGGGAACCTCTGCAGCTGTAGTAATTTAGAGATAAAGTAGACAAAGGATTATTAGAGAAATGAACTGCTAGCATTGTGCTTGATTTAGCTATAGTATCTTGAATGTAACATAACAAGTATCTAACTGAAAGTAACCAAGGCCATGTTGTTTTTCTCAGGAAGTTTCACATAAAAATTGTTTAAATCAGCAGAAATTCATGGGAAAGATGGTCAGCAGATGATGATGAAAAGGTGGTAATCTGTTACATCAGCATGGTAGGACAAGATTAATTTGAGAATCTATAAAAATTAATGTATTTCCTGTTTCTGGTTAGACAAACTCTGTATTAGCACTTTTCTGTCTCCTTGCTGCAAGATTAAAGTGCCTTAACCTGAACCTACCGTGTTTTGATAATTTTTAAAGTATATTTTTCCTTTGACAGATTGGTCCTTCGGACCGGAAATGTATCTCTCGCTCTAGGCCTAGGTCAGAATTGGGCCTGGTGGCATGTATCCGTACGGAGAAGAGGCCAAATCGGCTCTTCTGTTTTGAAAGACCTCCGACTGAATTGTCGTTCGAAAGAGGCCAGCCACTGTGTCTGATCTGGGATTGGAGGACGAGTCAACGATCCATTGGATCAACTCACGGAGGGTCAGGTAAGGAGGAATTACCTTATTTCTGTTTTAAGATCAGGGACTAAGTACAGAACTGTTTTTTGTCAGGAAGATTTGCATGTGCAGATCAGGGACAGAAAAAGGGGTAACTGTTTTTGTCATAGATCAGGGAAACAGAATAGGTAGGCAGTTATTCTAGATAAACTGTGAAAAAGGTATAGAACCGTGGCACCACATGATAAAATGGGTTATGTAACAAATTACAGCTTAGCTAAGACAGCAATGGGAAATCAGTGAACAAAAAGTTCCCGAGACACGCCCCTAACTGAAGACGCGAAGTATATGAAATTACAGCGTGCCGATAATGTTAAATATTACACCAAATGGGTCGATAATTATAAATTCGAAGGTAATTTAGATAAACCAGCACTTATGAAACTTGTAAAACAGTTAAAAATAGACGCAAAAGGTCAACTAAAAAAGCAAAGACAATTAGGAGTCCCTCAAGCGCATAGGTGGCTTGAGGAAGCAAATCGCAGGGAGCAGAGAATTAAAAATTCAAAGACAATGTTTTTAGACAAAGAAGACAATAACTTGGTAATAGCAACAGCCCCTCCTTCGCCCCCTCCACTTCCGTTACCAGAATATGAAGCGAGTGGATGAGCAGATCCACCTCCGCAATATCCAGCTGTCCCTGCAAAAGCACAACCGTTTGTCAGGGATCCTATCGAGACCAGGTCTCGAACACGCGACTTGAGGAGGGAGATTGAATTAAATGAATTAAATAGAAGATCACAGGCTATGAGTGAAGAAGAGATATGTCCGCTCATAGAAGTACCGAATCCTCAGGCAGGACAAGATCCGACTCTTTTGGTTTATAGACCGTGGACACCGGAAGATATCCGGAAAGCCACAGAAGGTATTCCCCACCCAAAAGTGAATTTTAGAAAATTTTTAGAAGACTTACAGGGTATGAGATTAAGCTACCATTTAAATGGAGAGGAAGTAGAAAAAGTAGTTAGACAAATTGTGGGTCCAGATTGGCACATGATTAGTGGCGACTGGAATCCTCGCGACACACAACTTAGACCACTCCCACATACTAATGCAGAATTGTATGGCAGAGTGAAAGGTCTGACAGACCGAATCTCTGAAAAGTGGAAGCCTAGGGCTGATTGGACTTGCATTAATCAATGCATTCAACAGGAAGGTGAAACAGTTGATAGATATTATGCTAGACTGTTAGAGTGTTTTAATAATCACTGCGGAATGCAGATACCAGAAAACCAGACACATGATTCCTCATATGAACAACAGTTAAATAACGCATTCTTGAAGGGTAGTATAACTCCCATTAGCAGCTTTATTACAAAGCACATGGTAGATCATCGTAAAAGTAGGTTACAGCCATTACTTGAATATGCTAGACATGCAGAGAGGCATTTTAATAGTAAAAAGAAAAAGAAAACTCAAGTATTTTCGGCAGAAGATGGGTCAGAAGTATTTGTAGTACAAACTGGGAAAAAGGGTAAAAGAAATACCCAGGGGAATGAACAATCTGACAAACGATCAGAAGACTTCGAAGAAAGAAAGAAAAAGGGTGAATGTTTTAAGTGTGGGAAAAAAGGACATCTAGCAAGGGATTGTAGGTTAAACAAGAATGCGACTACAGAAGATAAGGAGGATGAGGAATGACTATATGATAGTCAGGAATCATTGGAAGAGAGTAAGCAAGAAAAAGTAAGTATAAATATGATAGCAGGAGTAGAGGATGTGACACAAGGAGTAGAGGATGTATATGAATTCACAGAAATAGAAGAAAATGAAATTTTAGACCTAGCTCTTTTGAGCTTAGAGCTTGACTTAGCAGACACAAAACTGGAAGTGACGCTTCTGGTAGAGGGGAGGGAAGTTACATTTTTGTGTGACTCAGGGGTTTCACGGACCTTGATACACCCTTCCAAGTTACCGGAAGATACAGAATCACCAGATTATATACTAGTAAAAGCAGCCAATGGACAGCTGCACCAGGAGCCACTCTCCCATGACATAACAATAACAGACCCCGTTTCAGGGATGACCCAGAAAAGTAAAATTGTAGTTTTTGCAAAATGCCCAGTAAATCTTTTGGGTAGAGACTTGATGCAGATATTTGGCATAGCCGTAGTTCCAACCATGCAGGGTATGGAAGCACAGCGACAAATGGATACTTTTGTAGTGCGATCGGAGGGTGAAATGTATTATTGGTATAGCCAGGACTTGGTTACGACTGGTCCAGGGGCAGTAACCGAAGAACTGATGAACGTAGCCATCAGCAAGTTCCCCTCCCTCGACATTGACAAACAGCATTTGTTGCATTGCACTCTATATTACTGTAACAGACCAGGACTTGATAAAGATTATGAACAGGAATTGTTTCAAAACCATGCAAACAGGCTAGTATTGCGAAACTTGTACTGGGATACAGAGGGGAACAGTGTAGCAAGCTGTTCATTGCCCCAGGAATTTTTAGTACTTTACAAATCTAATCGACTGCCACATGTTAGTTTAACTAAGTACAAAGCTTTGAAATGGTCAGACTTGGGTGAAAAAGTCACAAAGTGGGAGAAGCAGACAGAATTAGAGCTCTCCGAACAAGGAGTACAGAAACAAAAATTAAATTGGATTACACAGACTCACCCAGCTGTACACTCACAGGCTAGTGAGAATAGCTGAGTATTACTCTTATTAGAAGAAGAGGAAAAAGCCTTGCGAGACATACCAGATATTCTCTGGTCAGCATGGAAATCAGATGTAGGACTTATACGAACAGCAGGACCAGTTACCATAATGCCGAAGTCAGCATTTAGACCCCAGAAAAGACAGTATCCCTTGAGAAAGGATGCAGAGGTAGGAATCAAGCCTATCATAGCAGCCTTACTTAAGGAAGGAGTCTTAATAGAATCTCCTGATTCACGATGTAATACACCTCTATTTCCTGTCAGGAAAGCAAACGGGGAATGGCGTATGGTCCAAGACTTACAAGCTGTAAATAATGCAGTTATACCCAGGGCACCAACGGTGCCAGATCCACACACCTTACTGAATGATTTAAAGCCAGAGCAAATATATTTTTCAGTGGTAGACATTAGTAATGCATTTTTCTCGATACCGATACACCCTGACAGCCAATATTGGTTTGCATTTACATTTCAGGGAAAGCGGTACACATATACAAGATTACCACAGGGATATTGTGAAAGTCCAACAATATTTGCACAGGAACTGGCAAGCAACCTGGCGAGATTTATTCCACCGAAAGGTAGTCAGATTCTACTTTATGTAGACGACATTCTGCTGGCAGCCCCCACCCAGCAAGAACGCAAGGAGGACACAATAGCTTTATTACAATTTTTATCTACTCAAGGTCATAAAGTAAATAAAGACAAGTTACAGCTTTGGAGAAAACAAGTTAAGTACTTGGGATATGTAATATCCAAAGAAGGTAGAATATTAGATGAAGACAGAAAAACAGCAATTTTACAAGCACCTAGACCAACTACCAAGAAGGAAATGATGTCCTTCCTGGGAACTACTAATTTTTGTCGGAGTTGGATACCAAACTATGCTTTGGAATCTGCTCCACTGGCCGATTTAATATTTAAAAAGCCGATGGCAGCACAGGATTTATTACAATGGACACCTGAAGCAGAAGCAGCTTTCTGTAAGCTGAAACAATTGATAGCATCATCCTTAGTTTTAGGACTACCAAACTATAACAAGCAGTTTATTCAAACTGTAGATTGTAAGCAAGGTTATATGACATCAGTATTGACACAGCAACATGGGGACAAACAACTCCCCATAGCTTACTATTCATCACAGTTAGACCCAGTGGTGCGATCTCTGCCCCACTGTGTACAAGCAGTAGTTGCAGCTGCAATGGCAGTGCAGGCTTCAGCCTCAGTAGTGTTATTCCACCCTCTCACATTGAGAGTGCCTCATGCAGTCGCAATTATTTTACTGCAAGAAAAAGTAGCATATCTTTCTCCAGCTAGGCATCTTTCCTGTATGACCATACTGTTGAGCCAACCTCATATGACAATTGAACGATGCACAACTTTGAATCCGTCAACTTTGCTTCCAACCCCTGCAGATGGCAAACCACACTGCTGCCTGCAGGAGATTGAGCAAAAGACATTACCTAGACAAGACCTTACGGATGTTCCCTTGGATGATGCCGAGGTGACATACTATGTGGACGGCTCATGCAGGAGGGGTCCAACAGGACAGAACCTAGTGGGGTATGCAGTCGTTTCTGATACTGAAACTTTGGAGGCGAAATCTTTACCACACAACTTATCTGCACAAGCGGCAGAATTGATTGCTTTGACAAGGGCATGTACCTTAGCAAAAGGTAAGAAAGTAAACATTTATACTGACAGTCAGTATGCTTTTTCTACTGTACATGTTTTTGCGCAACAGTGGAAAAATAGAGGAATGATAACATCTACTGGTAAACCGATCAATCATGCGCAATTTATTTTAGACTTGTTAGATTCAATTCAGTTACCTAAAAAAGTAGCTATTTGCAAATGTGTAGCTCATACGAAACAACAGGACAGAATTTCAAAAGGTAATGCTTCAGCCACAGAAACTTTTCTTTTGACTGAGGAATTACAACCCTCAGAGACTTTAGATTTAGAAATGTTAAAAACAATGCAGACACTTACTACAAATATAGAAAAACAAAAGTGGATAAAACAAGGAGCAATCCTCGAAAAGGGACTGTACATCTCCAAGGAAAAGAAACCGATTTTGCCATCTAATTTATTTAGATATGCAGCGTTGTTGAGCCATGGGCAGAGCCATGTCTCAACAGGGGGGATGGTACAGTTAGTGAATCGAGTATTTACAACCTATGGATTTACCAATTATACGAAAAATTTTTGTGCAGCATGCCATGTTTGTAACAAGCATCATGCACAAGGGGCGTTGAAGCCTAAGCAAGGGAATTTTCCTACACCACCGTATCCATTCCATACTATTTGTATGGATTTCATAGAGTTGAATAAATGTGAAAATAAGAAGTATTGCCTTGTCATTATAGACATGTTTTCCAAATGGGTAGAAGCATTTCCAACTAAAAATCCAGATGCAGCTACTGTTGCAAAGGTCCTTGTTAAAGAAATCATACCCAGATTTGGTATACCGGAAAAGATTTATAGTGATAACGGGACACATTTTGTGAACCAAACGATTCAGCAACTTAGTCACTATTTTGGGATTTCGTTAAAGAACCACTGTGCTTACCACCCCCAGTCTGCAGGGTTAGTAGAGAGGCATAATGGGGTGTTGAAGAACAAACTTAGGAAGTTGATAGCAGAGACACAGAAAAACTGGGTGCACTGTTTGCCTTTAGCACTGTTGAGTATGAGAACTGTTCCAAATGTAAAGGGATTAACTCCTTTTGAAACTTTGTTTGGGAGGGCATATTATACACCTCAGTGGAAACCTCTCATGTCTACAGAGCAGGAGGCTGACAGTTCACTTGCAGGATATATGAGGCGATTTTTGAATAACAAACTTTTGCAGTTAAATTCTGTTTCAGATAAAGAGCAACCGAAATCGGAAGCACCAGTAGCCCCAGGCACCTGGGTCTGGGTGAAGATTGTGAAGCAAAAGAATTGGAGTTCTCCAAAGTGGGAAGGTCCGTACCAGGTACTACTGTCGACACCCACTGCAGTCAAGATCACAGAGCGAGCTTCCTGGATTCATTTGGCGCACTGTAAACTGGTTAAAAACTTTGAACGGGACAAAAACTTTGTTACTGTTGCACAACAATAACAAAATGGCCAGATACAGAGTGAGTAGAGACATTGAGCAACCTCAGAAAACTTGTATGATTGTTTTCATTGCAATATTAATCGCACTGTTCTTTTTGTTGTGGCCGTTCCTTTTTCCTGCCACAAAGGTTGAACTGATTAGATGTAATGAACCAAACATAGACTGGCATCCGAACTTTAACACTTATTAGGCAATCACACGTGTATACGCAGAGACTTTTAATGTTTTGAACTGCTGGGTCTGTACGGCCATACCAACAGCATATGGGGGTTTATTAATGACTGCTATCCCCCTAGGGGTCAATGAGACCTGGGAAAATCTGGTTTTTGACACAGTTGCTATTAAAGCACAAGATAAGGTAGCACTGTATTTGCCTGTGACACAAAAAGGAATTGTATATTTCTATAAAAATGATACCATCCAAGTTAGATGGAGTAAGTGTAATGTTACAGTACAGTATAAATGTTATAGAAAACCAAATGATTTGAGTGGATCTTGTAGTACATATTATGACTAATTTTTGAAATCTATGCATAAGACTCTTGATCAAGTACAATGCAATCCTGTACTTTTCAAACAGTTATCTGTAATAGATAGGAAAATGTTTCATGCAGGGCAGTCATTTCGTAACAAAGTAATAACTAAGGTAGAAGACTGTTATTTTGTGTGTGGTAAAAAAGCATATAAATGGTTACCTGAGAATTGGTCTGGCAGTTGTTTTTTGGGGTACCTGGTTCTGGCCATCCGACACACTGCAGTTTTGCCTCAGGGAAATATTTGAAATACCCGAGACGTAACCAAAAAGACTGTTAAGAAACCTGAGAATCCAGTGGGACGAATTGAAGCAAGGTGTAAAGACCATCGTGATGTGGGAACCAAACTTGTGCACATGGACTTGAGTGATGCTGTTATATCCTGGGCAGGTATATCACCTATGTATGGCGGAGTTAAATCAATATGGGAGCTGCGAAAACTGTCCAAACTTCTCGAAGTAATGAGTAATGCAACTTTTTCTGCTCCTGAACTGATAACTGATGAACTGAATGCCATGAGAACTGTAGTGCTCCAAAACTGAATGGCTCTTGACTTCACCCTAGCGGTGAGAGGCGGAACTTGTGCTTTGATCAAAGAAGAATGCTGTGCATTTATTCCTGACCATCAGCATGAGATTAACAATCATCTTGAGGTGATTCAGCAAGTGTCGGCCATGACCAAGCCAGGCCCAAACCCTCTGACAGATTTTTTTCCAGAATGCCTTTGGGGGGGGTGGGGCTCCATTTTTATGAACATATTGATTGCTATTGGGGTAGGATTACTCCTAATAGGAGTTTGTATTTGTTGTGGAATCCCCTGCATGAAGAGATTAAAGAATTCATAGATATAGCCGTATCTGAGACTATGTATCAAAGTACTGAATTTGAAGAGCTGCTAGAATGCGAAACACTTTCATAAAAGTTTAAACTGAATGACTTTCTTAACTGCAAATCCTGAATGGAAGAGGTTAGGAAAAGAAGCAAGCTGTTTATTCTTTTTTGAAATAGAATAAAAGGTATTAACAGGAGGGAAATGTTAGAAAAATATGTATTAATGTGTGTATGCTTAATGCCAAATTAATAATCAAGTATTTTAATACGCTTTTCATTCTATTTTTCATGCACTGTGTTTTATATAAATTGAGTTTCATATGAGACTGAAAAAGATGCCTTTTTGAAAACTGCAGTATGCTTTCTGAAACTTGCAAGTTGCCCTCTGACCTAGTAACTGCTAGCACAGCAATATTCTTGTTTATGCCTTGTGGAAATGTACTTGACAAGCAGGTGTTTAATCTGCTAGGTCAGAAGTAAATGAATGAACAATGCTTTATGTTATAAATGTAATTATTCTAGACAAACAGCTTTGTCCAGAGGATGGGAACCTCTGCAGCTGTAGTAATTTAGAGATAAAGTAGACAAAGGATTATTAGAGAAATGAACTGCTAGCATTGTGCTTGATTTAGCTATAGTGTCTTGAATGTAACATAACAAGTATCTAACTGAAAGTAACCAAGGCCATGTTGTTTTCCTCAGGAAGTTTCACATAAAAATTGTTTAAATCAGCAGAAATTCATGGGAAAGATGGTCAGCAGATGATGATGAAAAGGTGGTAATCTGTTACGTCAGCATGGTAGGACAAGATTAATTTGAGAATCTATAAAAATGAATGTATTTCCTGTTTCTGGTTAGACAAACTCTGTATTAGCACATTTTTGTCTCCTTGCTGCAAGATTAAAGTGCCTTAACCTGAACCTACCGTGTTTTGATCATTTTTAAAGTATATTTTTCCTTTGACAATAAGGATAGGGTGTCTCTTTGTAATAAAGACTAAAGATGTGTCTGGAGCATTTCTCCCGGGGCCTCTGCTGAAAATGGGCTCTGTGCCAGTTGGACTTTCTTGGTAAACAAATGTTAAATAAATACAATAAAATAAAATAAATAAATAATCCTTTTATGCCCAAGGTGGTCAATGAGTTGTCCCTTAATCAGACTATTCACTTGCCCACCTTTTTTCCTTCTCTGCAGTCTACTAGTGAGAAGATTCCTCACAGCTTCGATTTGCATAGACAACTCACATTATATTTGGATAAAACTAAAGCCATTCAAATATCTGAGCAACATTTTGTTTCCTTTCATATTAGATCTTTAGGTTTGGCTGTTTCTAAACAAACTGTTTTTTCTTGGATATCTAAGGCCATTTTCATTTGTTGCTTTTTTCATGGGAAAAGCCTTCCTTGTTCTGTTAAGGCACTTTCTACTAGGGCTGTGGCTTTTTCTGGTGTATTTTCCAAGGACTGGATACCTCCTCCATCCTTAAGGCAGCTACTTGGACTTCTCTGTCCATACTTTTACCAAGTATTATAAGTTGGATGTTCTTTCCGGGACTAGACACAGATTTGCCAAGGCTATTGCTAGACCATCCTCCTCCCACCTTTCCTCCTAAGCTTTTGTACTCTCCCTACTGTAAGGAATCCTGCAACAGTGAAATGGAAGGACATAGTACAGTTGTGTAAAATTTTACCATAACAGTCAATGTCTTGCTCTTCATTGTTACAGTATTCACTCCCTCCCTCCTCCCTTGTTTCATTCTCCTTCTCAATGAATATGTTCCTTTTTTCTCCTTGGAACATTGTTCCTCCTGGGGCTTCTCATTTCTGAGGAATGTATGCCACCTTTATGCCCTATGTCGTGTGTGGGGAGCACACATGTGATGTACAACATCCCTATTTCAACCTAAGGTTTTGGTGTACTAGCCAGACTTTGGGCCGCCGTAGGCAGGGGATCCATGCAGGAAGGAATATTCAACAATGAAGAGAAGACATCTACTGTTATGGTAAGATTTTACAAAACTGTACTTTCTGACCACTCAGACTTTCTGACTTTAGCCACAGAAGGCCTGATCTCCAGCTTGACTTCAAGAGCTTGCTACCTTCTTCCTTTAGGCATGACAGTCATCCATCCATCAGTGACATCAGGACACTTCCAGAGCAAGAAAGACATCCACCCATCACATTTTAGAGCTTTCTTGGCCTAGAAAGTAAATGGCATTTAAGCTGAAAGCTAAGAACCAAGGCACTGATCTTACTGTTAAAGAGACAGAGAAAGGTCAAACCATTCTAAGCTGAAAGGAAGGAAAGAGAAAAGGGACTCCACAAATTTATTTAGACCTCAGCATGCCTGAGACCGTATAACAGAAAGAAAAAGTTGGGCAGCATAGGGACAGGTACCTCACCATACCCCAGGGTGTCTAGACACAAAATGAGGGGATAGGGCAGACAGTACTGCAATGTTGATCTACTCAACATTTTTTTAATCATGAAACATCTTTATTGAATTATCATGCATGATACAAGCAATCATACATTTATATAAATGAAAACAAATCATATTGACATATTTCAGTTGTAAACATTATCCATCACATAATCTTCTATACTGTCATTCTCGGTCAAACATTACATAGCTCATTCAATTTCTGCCTTCCCTTAAGCCTAATTACTCCTACAAAACATTATTCTGCATATAGATTTCTCACAATTACCATTTTTCAAATTTGCTTCTACCACCAGTTATTATCTCTGTTACTATATTCATTACTTCTGGTAAGGCTGACTTAGACTTTGATTTCCATTTTCAAGTAACTGCTTTTTTTGGCAGCCACTAGCATTAAAGTCAGCAAGGCCGTACTATGTCTAGGCAATTATGATTCTGTATCACAGATCAAAAACATAATTTCCTTAGTCACACCAATTTGCTCATCCAGTATTTCTGACAGAGTAATAATTGCAGGGAATTTTTTTAAGTCTGCCAAATCATTACACTCCCAAAAATATGTTCTCAATTATCTCTTTCTTCCCCAACACGCCTCCAACATTTGCAATCTACCTGAGGAAAAATTCTTTCAATTCTGCTTGGGGTATCAAAATACCTATGTAAACACTTCCAAACAAAGATCCTAAATCTTCTAGACTTTGTTGCATATATGGAAACCTGTTTTAACAGCAGCTTCTATTATAGATTCTACTAAAAACTCTACCAGTGCTGGTCTTTCACTTTAGATCCCCCTTTCTTTTCTCTTAACCTATACTCTGATATTAATCCTTGATAGGGAAGGCAAACTCTAGCCTGCAGCCCAAATTAATTTGTGGCCTCTTTCCATTCTATTACCTTTCCCTCTCTAATTATTTGCTCCATATATCTAGGTTCCTTTGCCAGTTTTCTCCAGTAAATTCCCTCTCTGATGCCTAGTCTGTACCCATAATTACAGTAATGCCTGTATCTTTTCTTCATTCCATTCCTGTGATGGCTTAATTATTAGAATACTTTCTGATGCTTTTGATGCTTTATGAATATAATGTTTTGTATGGTTATGCATCATCCCTTTCCACTTTGAATTACTGCTTTCTACTTGTGCTATGTACAGGAGCCTTAACTGTGAAGCTCTGAGTTACCCCCCCCTTCAAATCAGGGAATCCCAAACCACCTTGTTCTATTGGAAGGATCAGTTTATCTCATTTGACTCTTGTCATCTTCCCTTCCTGGATAAAATATTATCCACAACTTCTTCTCTTTCTGATAAAAATATGCTTGGCCTGTGTATAAAACTTAAGGGACTAAACACATTTTCACTGCTTGTATCTTGCTATCCATACCAATAAAACAAAGCTTCTGATGTCTCAGTTTTTGTGATATCTTTTGTTTAGTCTCTTCCCACATAACCTTAGCTGCCATAGCAGAATGCTTTTAACCCATACTCCTAAGTACTTCATTTTATCATCTCTCCATAAATATGGGTATTGCTAAACCAATTCATGTGAGGGTACATGGTTTAGAGGTTTTGCCTTTGTTTTAGCTTAATTGATTTTGTATCCCAAAAAGACCTAAATCTGTCTCAGAATGTTCCACAACACTGAATTGTCATTTTCTGGTTTTATCGGGTACAAAATAATATCATCTGCAAATAAAGCCAACTTTTGACTACCATACCAATTATATCCTTGAATTTCTGAGTCCCTTATTTTCATTGCCAATGCTTCTAAATACAATGCTAAAGCAGACACCCTTGCCTGGCACCTCTGTTCAAACAGAACTTATCAGAGAGGAACCCTCCACACTTTAATTTTTACCTCTGTACCCTCATATATCCTCTTAATTAACCTTATTATTTTGTCAGGGAATGCAAATGCTTCCACTGCCCTACTCATAAAATCCCAGCTTAACCTGTAGAGCACTTCCTCTGCATCAAGACCTATCAACAACAATGGTGGTTTCTATTCAGCTTCCCTCTGGATCATTAATGTTGACAAATTTTTGCCATCCCTACACAAAACCACTTTGATCCATATCTATCAATTTTGGCATCACCTTTCCTACTATTTTAGCCAATAAAAGCATAAACACTTTATAATCATGGTTTAGAATTGAAATGGGCCTGTATGAAGCAGGATCCGATGGATCTTAACCATCTTTAGGTATGACAAGCTACCACAGCTTTCTTCCAGGATGTCGGTGCTTCCCCTTCTTATAAAATACTGTTAAATAAAACCTACCAGATCTGTATTACTTTCTTCCTTCCCAGCTTCCAAAAGTCCACATGAATACCATCTTTTCCTGGAGACTTTCCTGTAGATTGGTTGTACATCACCATTTTTATCTCATCTCCTCCTATCCTGTTAGTAACTGAGCCTCATCTACTGCCAAGCTTGGCAAAATTAATTCCTCGTAAACATTTCTATTTGTACTTTTTATTGATTTCCACATTTCTCTGCTTTATACAGATTGTATTTCTAATACTGCTACATAACCACTCCTTATTTTCCCTGTTATACGCTCCCTAAGCCTAGCAACAATCCTTTCTACATTCTGTTGCCTGACCTGTTGTGCTAAACGCTTTTGTGCTCTGGAGTTATCATAAAAAAAGTTGCTCAACAGCAATCTTTCTAAAATCATGCATATTATCGAGGTAGTCCCTTAGTTATTCTTTAGCACTGCAGTTACACCTGTTCTTGTTTTGTGAGATTCCTGTTATTCTGCAATACTTTAGCCTTTGTCAGTCCCTCTAAATAATTTTTACTTCTTAACCATATCTCTTTTTCTTTTATTTCTACCTTATTTTTTAAATTCCACTTTCATTTGATCCCACTCCCTAGCTACATTTTCTGAAGAAATTACTATTTGCCCTAATAACTCCCAAATAATTTCCACTTGCCATTCTTTAAATTCCTCTCTAACAGATAGGTGCAGTTATCTTATATTTATTTCATAACCCTGTATTTTTACTTTTGTTATTATTGGTGTGTAGTCTGAAAAGATTATTGGATGCATATGAAATCTTTCAATTAATGCACATGTTGCTGTGAAATATAATTTCTGTCTAGCCCAGTATTAGTACCTTGTGGAATAATGTAAAAATTCTCTCTAAGTTCCTACTAGTGAATTCACATCTACTGGATCCCTTTAGAAACCCCAAATCCCACTTACCCAAAAGCCAAAAGGCCGAGATGAAAAACCCAACATCCAGGAAGACCAACCATCTGGAACACAGACAAAACACTAATGGTAAGTAACTGATCACCCAATGCACACTAACACCGAAGCACAAAAACACCCACCCATGTGGGGCACCCCTCTATGTGGGACGCTGAGCTCCCCACCCCAAGTATATCAACTCTTAAGATTGCACTACTGTGGAGGTAAGGGGCAAAGGTCAGCATGCTGTCCAAGTGGTTACTTACCATTAGTGATTTTTTGGTGTTCTGGACGGTCGATCTTCCTAGATGTCGGGATTTTTGTCTCGGTCTTTTGGGTTTCGGGTAAGTGGGGTTTCAGGTTTCTAAAGGGGACACTATCTTCCATACCAGATATTTTTCACAAATTTTTTCAAAGATTACCTTTTAAAAAAATGTCTACTTTCAGCTTTTCTGCTACATGCATACATTGTTTAGCAGGTTAATCTTTTATAGAGTTATTTCTTCTCGTATCCTTTGAAACCCATCACATTTTACAAGACTTTTTGCTTTAATGAAAACCCTCCAAAGACAGCCACAACCCCCAGAACCTATTAACTTAATACAAACAAAACTATGTACATTTTCAAAGAATGAAGTTTAACCCTCCTAATAGGAACAACTGTCCCAGACTGACAACTAAACTCACAGGCTTGAATTGACCTATAATGAAAGTTATCCATGCTAAGACATGTACAAGCTGTGCTTCTACTTACACTAAGTGGTGTCGGTTTTTGTCTTACCTTTATTCATCTCCAAAACAGAAAAATTTTGAATGGTTTCAGAAAACATTTTTAGTTTACTTTAGTATTCCTATAGCATAGAAAAATAACTGAAAAAGCTTTACTATATAACATTCAGAATATGTCATACTTTATAAAAATACTGTTAAGAATAAAAACTGTTTTACTTACAGTTACCTCTTTCCTTCCTGTTCCACTCTCGTTAATGTTCTTCCAAATATTAATGACATGAAGTAGAACATATGCTTTGGTGTCCCTTTCAAGTTTAAGGAAGTCAAAAAAGTCCAATATTTCCAAGTTTTCTTGTTGTGCATATTTCACAAATGTGATTCATACTTTGTAATTCCACATTTATTCATTCATTTCCAGAACTTCTCAAATGTGACCCATGCTTTGTAATTCCACATTTATTCATTAATTTCAGAGTTGCTGGTTTTCTTCTTGCTGATCTTCATCTGCCAACTCTAGTCTCTGGTTCATTTCCAACATACTACATGTTTTTCTCATCAACTTCTGTGCTTTTGTCAGTCTCTCAAGAATTTTCCTTTGGAACTTTGGAAAAGGTTTTACTGGCATAGTCTATATGATATTTATTATCTGAAGAATAAGAAGCAGAATCCTCTTATGCTAACTCACATCTTGTTGGGCAAACTTTTGTATTTCCTCCTTTGCATGTTCTGCATTAAAAATTTGACTGACCCTCCAGGAAAAAAATATTCTGAAGATAGTTGTTTATAGCAGCTTGAATTTCATACCTGTTTCTCAGCATTTCCTGATTGCTTGAATATATTTACTCTTCTGTCTGGGGTACATCACATAATCATTTTCCACAAACACTCTACTGGGTCCACATTTTAATACTTTTTCCTTCTGCCCCAGTTTTGTCAAAACCAATTCTTTCTGCTGATAGTATTGCATCTTTACTATTACAGGTTTTGTTTGCTTTCTTATTGCCAGGTTTGCACCATACATATGACATGCCTTTCAATTAACAACGCCAGCTGGGGAATACCAGTCCAGTTGCTTATTTGTGGTTTCATAAAATGAGTATAGTCTGTTCCTACCAGTTTCTCTGGTACAGCAAAAATGATAACTTTCCCTATATGCTCCATTCCCTAATTCTACCATTTTTTGAAATCTCTCTTCTTGAGCAGTCTGATACTCAGCCAGCCTTTTCTTCATGTCAGCCTCTGATTTTTGCAATTTTATCAGGTCATCTGAATAGCTGCTTAAATCTTCTTCCATTTCCAGATTTTTATTTGATTTGATATGCTCTTTCAGTTTTTCATTTATTTTAATCAGCTCTGAGTGCACACAACTTATTTTTTCCTCTAGATTACGGGAAGTTATGTCTTGCACAAAAGTTGGAACTGCTTTTCAGAAAACAAATACAGAGGAGACAGGTGTATCCAGCTGCAGGATTCTTCCCAGTTTTTTTTTTCACCTTTTAAGGTTGATTTGCTTTGAGGTTATCTAAATTTATTCTTTGCTGGCATCCAGTTAGTGCACTTACTAGCCAGTAACTGAAATTTACCTGAAAGATAAATTCATTGGCTCTCTCTTCTCTGTTTCCATTTTTACACTTCTGAAATTAAGCCATTACTCAGTGTGCAACCATCTTGGAAGTCTTAGTTATTATTATTATAGCAAAGTTTTGCATTAAGTCTTGATACCGGGACAATTCCAGAGCTCATGATGAAAGAATGATGCCCTGAAAGTAAGGGCAGGAGTGCAACAAACCCTGCAAAATAACCATAGCAAAACCAAACTTTTAACACTGGAAAAGACTGTCAGTTTGTAATGTTTGGAAACTGTGTGGATGGAAGACTATGAAGCTGCTTCTAAGATTGCCTTGATAATCAGTCTGTTGAGGAAAACCACGGTAGTTGCTATACTTCTTTGTTGCTGTGGGGTCTAACAGCTCTATGTTCCTACCTTTGAAGATATAACATGTCACAATGTGGAAGTAATGCACCCAGTGGCCTAAGGCTTTCTCTGCCTGACACCTTCTCTTGTGGTATCTTGTGAAAGTATTGTGAGAAGTGTTCCTCCTTCTCCCTGGGGAGGAAGGCCTTCTAACAATTAGACTCCAGGAGTGACCACAGGAAAATCATTCTTTTGGAAGATGTAAGGGGTGGCTTGGGAATATTGAAGGAAACCAGAGACATTACAAACAGTCCATTGCGAAATAGAGGGCCCTGTCCACACTCTCCTGTGACAGTACCTGAAGACAGTAATCCAAATATGGGCAGATGTAATGCCAACTGCTTACAGTAAACTGCTTCTGTTAATAAGACACTTTGTGAAAACTCTGGGTACAGCAGCAAATCCAAAGTGCAAGGAGGTAAACTGCTAGGAGAAGGCCCTTGCCTCAAACCTGAGGAAATGCCTGAGGTACTTGTGAATAGAAATGTGATGGCAAACACTCTTCAGATCCGAAGTGACCAACACAGCATGAATAAGCAGGAATGGTAGGAGGGCTTGCAATGTCATCATTAACATTTTGGATTTCGGTATTTTGAGGTATGTATCATGTTTTGAAATGTCCAAGCTGGGTTTCTGTAGCCCTTCCTTTCTGGGCTCCAAGAACAGCCTTATATGTTCATAAATAGTTAATAGGGATGTGACCTAAGAGACCATGAATAGCCTAGCCCAATTTCTCAATTGCCCCAGCACACTATCTGGTTAAGTGATTTGCTCAGAATAAGATAGTAGGTAAAAGGATTCAGAGAAAATCACATAATGGACTAAAAGAAGCAGTTTTACAACAGCTCATTAATCATTTGTGCTGCATGACTAAAGCACAGCTTGTCAGAAATGGTTAAGAGCCGTGTTTTATTCCTCTATGAGGATAGGTTCTACTACTCCTAGCAAAGGGGGGGGGGGTTCTTAAAGAATAAGGCCATTATATGCACTTGGCCTGTTGGCATAGTGGGATATTTGTCAAGTTTAGCTTTTTTATGAACTGCAGTTTGTAGTCCTCAGAAATGATTGGTAACACCAAATTGTATTTTGCAATGGCCTCTCAGTTGCTTACGCATTGGGTTACTCCTTCCAGCTACCTTTACAATCAGGTCTGAGGTGAAGATTTGAGTTATCTGAGGGAAGGTCCACATAGTCATAGCTGCTCCCTAAAGGTGGAGGATCCTTGAGGTCTATATGACATTTTCTTATACTTTCCCTTCTGCTGACCTACCATTCCACTGACTACTATACTAAGGGTCAGTTTGTATTGTAACTGAGTATGAGGGATTAAAAAAAAGGCTCCATAGTTTTTATACTTTTACTCTATTTTACTAAATACTTCAGTAGAAGGTTTCCAAAGAGCAAGGGTGCACCAAGGAGCTGCGCTTTGACAACCTCTGACAGGGCTGTAGCTATAGACAGGCATGTCTTATGACTATGCTGCTTCTATAGCATAAATCTTTTCCACCTGAATATCAGTCTACATGAACTCTAGCAGTTTTATACTCAAGCCCAATCAGAAACCTTTCCAATCATCTCCTCAACTTGATCCACAAGAGCAATCTGGAATATCCTCATCTTTGTCAGTGTATGGTACTGAAGGCCAGACTAGCAGATGTTGATTCCTTCTTCCAAATCTGACCTAGCACTATACTTTCCTTGCCATTTGGAAGTGTATTGAGGCAGGAAACAGTTTAGACACTTTCTTCAGAACCATAGCCTCTACTGCTGGATCCACTTTGAGGTATTGTAGAAGAATGTCTGGAACGCATAGACCCTATACAACCTGTGCTTTTTTGGAATGAAAGCTTGAGCATCAAGTTCCTTAAAATCTACAAGAAACATGCCTTCCAGAGCTCCCAAAATACATCAAGCACAGTAGATTAAAGTACCACATCTGAGTGCCTGATACCTCTTGGCTTGTCACTTGAAGTACTTTCTTTTCTGCAGAGGCTGCCTCCAAATGAGATTTCCTCTGAGGGTGAGGTGCAGAAAAAAGAAGTTATGTCTTACCATAACGTTCCATCTGAGTTGTTGATCTTCTTCCAGTCATCACTGATGGGTTCGGTTCCAAGCCCTCGGAACCGAGTCAGCCTTATACCAAGCTTGCGTGCACCAAAAACTCTCAAGCTAAGCTGCTACCCACAATGCCCTTTGCTCAGTTACCTCAGATTGAGTTTGCATTCAACATCTAGAGAAAGAATAAGCCAGAGGCCATCTCCGCGCAGAAACTCTAATACACCACGAAGACCCAGAAGATCCGCCAGGAACGTTAGGAGTGGGTCGGTGGGAGGGTGTGATGACTGGAAGAAGATCAACAACTCAGATGGAACATTATGGTAAGACATAACTGCTTTATCTGAAGTTGTTAATCTTCTTCCTATTCATCACTGATGGGACCGAGTCCTCAGCTACTTGAAGAACCTGGGTGGCCCTTACGGAAGAACATTCCTGAGAACCATTGAACCAAAGGCCACTCTTCCCCTGAAGATCAGATCTAATTTGTAATGTTTGATGAAAGTGTGGGGCTTAGCCCAAATGTCAGCTGCACAAATGTCATCCATGGAGGCCCTAGAATGGAAGGCAACAGATGCTGCAATAGCTCTAGTGGAGTGAGCTTTGATTTGTCCTGACTTAGATCGCTTCATAAGTGAATATGTGAAGGCGATGCCATCCCTGAGCTATTTAGACAAAGTAACTTTTGATACTGCACCTCCCACTCTAGGGCCTGCAAAGGAAATGAAAAGCTGGTCTGACTTGCGGAATTATTTAGTTCTGTCCAGATAAAAGAGTAATTGTCTATGAGCATCCAGGGAATGTAGGCAGTATTCTCCCTTTTTTGAGTAATTTGGGAAAAACACAAGGAGCTCAATGGACTGGTTAATAGAAAAATCCGAAACCACTTTGGGGAGGAAGGATGGGTTAAGTTCGAAGTGATACTCTATCCTTATGAAAGATCAGATAAGGGCTCTTGATACATAATGCTTGTAATTCCAAAATTCGTCTTGCTGAAGTTATAGCCACCAGGAATAAGGATTTCTAAGATAAGAAGTTTAGATCACAGGTGGCAGCCGGCTCAAATAGGGGCAGAGAGAGAGCCTGCAGGACCCAGGACAAATTCCATGCCTCCACCGGCTGTCTGATGGGAGGCCTGCTATGAAAAATACCCTTGAGGAAAGTCTTGCAAAGATGAGAGGAAATAAGTGGTACTCCTTCAGACCCGTTATGGTAGTTGGAAATAACTGCTAGATGGACTCGAATGGTAGAAACCGAGGCACCTTTGTCGAACAGCTCAGCCAAATAATGAAGAATAGTGGCTACGGGGGCTGAGAACAGGTCTAGCTCCTGATTACATGACCAAATACAGAATCTCTTCCATTTATCCTTGTAAAGTTTTCTGGTGGATGGTTTATGAGAAGCCAAAATAATATCCCGGACAGGTGAAGAAAGGGTTTCTTGCATGGCAACTAACAGAAGTGGAGAAACCAAGCTGCCAGCTTGAGGGTGGACATATTCGGAGGACTCAGCCCTTGTGGGTGAGAAATTAGGTCCTGATGAGTGTCTAAGATCCAAGGAGGTCATAACAGGTGAGGTCGGAGGAAGGGAAACCACACTTGACGAGGCCAAAATGGAGCAATGAGGATCACTTTGCTTCTCAACTGAATCGCCTTCCGCAGAAAGAGGGGAATCAGAGGGTAAGCATAAAGGAAACCCATGGTTCAATTGTGGACTACAGCGTCTCTTGGTGACTCCCCGAGAGGGGGAAAGAGGGCAAAGTAGCTGCTGCATTTTGCATTTAAAGGGGAGGCGAAAAGGTCGCAGCATGGCTGGCCCCAGCGACTGAAAATTTCAGTTGCCACACACTGGTTGAGAGACCACTCGTGTGGATGAAGTATGCATCTGCTCAGTCTGTCCACAATCACCTTGGAGCTCCCTGGGATGTGCATTGCAATCAAGAAGCAGTTGTAAGCTATCACCCACTGCCAGATTCTCATGGCTTCGCGACAAAGGGCATAAGACTTGGTCCCTCCCTGTTTATGTACCAGACAACGGACATGTTGTCCGACTGGACAGCAATCGTTCAAGATGGAAGAAGAGGATGAAAAGCTTGCAATGCCAACAGCACCACTCAACTCCAGAACACTGATATGCAAATTGACCTCTACATCAAACCACATTCCTTTGACTGACTATCCCTGGAAGTGGCCCCCCCACTCCATCAGGGAAGCATCCGTAGTCACCGTGGCACTGGGTTGAGGAGCCTGGAAGAGATGACACCAAAGATTTGTGTCTGTACGCATCCACCAGAGGAGATCTTGTTTGCAAATGTTGGTGATGAGAATCTTTGAGTTCAGGGGGTGGAGATTGGGAATCCACTGGGCCTGAGGGAGCCATTGCAGTAATCTCGTGTAGTCTGGTTAAGGGGACTATGGGGATGGCTGCGGCAATAGGTCCCAAGGCTTGAAGAATCTCCCTTGCAGACATCTTGCTTTGGCAAAGTATCACCTGAACTTGTGCCCTGAGTCTCTGAAGCCTGTGGGGAGGAAGAGAAATTAGGCTTGACTGTGTGTTGAATATTGCCCCTATGAATTCCAGTTGTTGTGAGGGATGGAGGTTTGATTTCTGCCAGTGTATGGTGATGCCTAATGACTCCACTAGGTCCAAGGTGTAGCAGAGGGCCCTGACCAGGAGATGCATGGTGGGGGTGGAGAGGAGCCAATCATCTAGATATGGAAACACCTGGAATCCCTGAGGTCTCAGATGAGCTGTTACCACTGCAAGACATTTTGTGAACACTCTGGGGGCCGTTGAGAGACCGAAAGGCAGGGCTCTGAATTGATAGTGATTGGCTCCCAACCTTAATCGAAGGAGGCTCCTGGAGTGCTTGTCCATCTTGATATAGTAATACGCATCCTGGAGATCTAATGAACACATCCACACACCTTCCTGCAGATAGAGGAGGATGGATTGAATCGTGACTACGTGGAACTTGGTCTGAACTACTGATTTCTTTAGATGACTGAGCCAAAATGGGCCTCCAGTCCCCTGTTTTCTTTGGCACCAAAAAGAATCTTGAGTAGAACCCTGAGTCACACTGATCTGAGGGGACCTTTTGGATGGCTCGTTTTTGAAGTAGCTTTTGTATCTCAAATGCTGCCTCCTCCCTTTGACTGGGTAGAACATCGGGAAGGGATTTCGGAGGTCTTGGATAGGATATTAGTGGAATATGGTAGCCTCTGGTAATGATTCTCTGCACCCACTGATCGTTCATAATGAACAGCCAGACATCTTTATGCAGAGAGAAATGCGCCCCGACTGCTTCCAGAGGAAAGCAATTGGGCAGCTCCTCAGGAGCGATGATATGGTCTAACTGAGAAGGAATCTCTGGAGCCCTGGTTTCGGGGACCCCCTCTGCCCCGAAAGGGACGTCTTCCATTATTGGAACCCCCTCTGCCTCTGGAGGAATCCTCACCATGTGCATCTCGGAAAGGACCTTGAGACTTCTTGTGTCACATTTTTCCACTCCTCTGGGTCCTGGAGAATGAACGCTGAGGTTTGGAAAAATGTAGGCCAATGGCAGACAAGGTCTTCCCGTCTTGCTCGCACCTGGCTAATGTATCCTTGACCTTCACACCAAACAGAGCCAAGGGCTCGATAGGGGCATTTAGAAAGGAAGACTTGAAGGAATCCGCGAGGTCACATATGCGCATCCAGGCGTGACGTCTCATGACTAAGCCTGTACCTGCAGCTCTAGCTGCTCCTTCGGTTGCATGTGACAGCAACCTCATAGATGAATTAGATATGGATTCTAGGGTGACAAGTTGGGAAGCAACCTTATCTCATGCTACATCCGATACTTGACCCGTGAGGGTTCCGAAGAGTTCGGAGATAAGATCTCTCTGGAGCCTCGTAAAATGTGCCATAAAGTTCAGAGACCTAACCACGAAGGTCACTGATGCAAAGACTCACTTCCCTAACCTTTCCACTGCCTGGGACTCCCTGTCGGGTGGGTGAACAGTAGGACTCTTTTCTGCAAGGTTCTTTTTCGTGGCAGCCACCACCACCATAGCATCCACTGGCAAGCCTCTGGACTAATGGGGTTGATCCCCTGGAGGGGAGAGTACTTTGTCTGATCTCCTGGGGATGGTCTCAATGGAGTCGGGGTTTTTCCAAGCCCATTGGACAATGAGTTTAACCAACTCATTGGCAGGGGGGGGTCACCCATGAAGTAGAGGGCTGACAGTGAAAGGCCTGCAGGAATACGGATTCCTCTGAGGAAGGGGTTGAGGACTTCCAGTCACCCCTCTGTTTCAAAATTTTCCATGATGTCCCCAAAGGAGACATCGTCAGGGGGTGACCGTGGGGACCCTTCCTCTGTGAGTGACTCCTCCAGGGAGTCTGTGTGACTCCTCTTACACACCCATTTCCGAGGAGGTTCTTTGGTGGGAACATCCGACGAAGACTCGTTAAGTGAAATGCCCTAAACAGGGATCTCCTGGGCCTTGCACTCTCGGCGTCCTGGTGGGGTGGACTTTGACAGCTGCAGCTCAGAGGGAACTGGGGGAATAACCAACTGTAGAGGAAGTGCCCTCTCCATCACCCGGAAAGTGGGCCTGCCCAAAGAGGAGTGGGAGCCCAGAATCAAAGAAGACAGAATCGGAACCGGGGTCACACCCAACTCCAGACAGATCACCCCTGGGGATGGAGCCTCAATCAAGCTTGGAGCGGTAGTCACCCTTTGCTCCAAAGTTGGGGTTGACATAACCGTCGGAACACACACCAGGACCAGGGGCTCAACCCTCCAAGCATGAGATTGAGGAAGGGTGGGATCCAACAGAACCAGCATCCAAAGGGATCTCGGAACCTCAGACAGAGTTGTTGTCAGTGCCGAGGAAGGAATTTCTCTAGTAAGAGTTGGATAGATGAGGGGTCCAAGGGATGAGAGAGTAAGTAGGGGTTGCTGGAGAAATAGACCCAAAGCCAGGAGTGGTATAGGGTTTAGGTAGATTTGATCATTCAGCAGATGATCAAAAAGTTGCACCACATCCAATTCAGAAAGGCTCCTGGTGGATCTCACCTAGGCACCTAAAGGAGAGTCAGGCCAGTTCAAAAAGGGGCTGCAGGCTTGTCCGGCAATCAGGTCCACATTGGATGAGTATCGGGTCCATGGTGTGTCACAGAACGGCACCGATTCCAATTTTGCAACAGGTAATAATGGTATGGTCAGAGCCGTGAATGGGCTCGGAGTAGAAGTCACTATAGGAATGGATGATAGGAATGGTTTTGAGGATGTTGTCGGAACCGATAATGGGGTCAAGATGGGCAAAGTCAGTGCCGATAAAGACGTGGAAATACTGGTCGGTATCAAAGACGTAATACTGGTCAGTATCAAAGACATAGGCTTTACAGTAATTGTCGGTGCTGGGCTGGGTGCCGGCGAGGCTACCTTGGTAAACTTCATTGGAGCCGAGCTCAGAGCCGATGTGGTAGTCGGCACCGAGGAGGCAGAACGATGTTCAGACAATGACTTATGGGTCTTGTGCTCTTTACCTCTGTCAGCAGCCGGTGAAGAGGGGTCTGATCGAGGACATTTCTTATCCAAAGCAGAAGGGGGTGAGACCTCCGTCGAAGAAATGGCCTCCGAGAAAGGCGAATCCTGCAGGCCCTTTAAAATAAGTTTGTTACAACGTTCATTCAGCATCCGCTGACTGAAACTAGCACAAATATCACACGGGGGTTTTGCCGACAAATGCGGATCCCCCAAACAGTAAACACATTTCTCATGGAGGGCACTATTTGGCAGTTTACCACTGCAAGAGCAGTGTTTAAATCCCATAGTTCCCTTCTTTTCAGACATTCGCAACACACTCTCACACACAAGGGACAGAGAGAGGAAAGAGAGGAAATGGAGGAGATTAAAAAGCAAATACCACCAATGGTAACAAGATAACGTAAAGGTAGAAATTTAGAGATACCAAGAAATTACCAACAATGGTAAGAGAGAAATACCTGTGGGTAGAGCAGTAGCAATATAGAACAACAAGAACAAGTTATAAGGAAGAAAAAACTTTTTCAAACTATTAAACATTTACGAAAAAAGCACTTAGCTGGAGAGCTCGGCAAACAAGATCTGAGGTAACTGAGCAACAAGCATTGTGGGTAGCAGCTTAGCTTGAGAGTTTTTGGTGCACACAAGCTTGGTATAAGGCCGACTCGGTTCCGAGGGCTCGGAAACCAAACCCACCAGTGATGAATAGGAAGAAGATTAACAACTTCAGATATCTTGTTTTCTCTTGTCCGTCACTGTCATATCCTATGGGGAGGAAATTTAGGAAGAGAAATTCAAGTTCCTTCTTACTCTAAGGAGGCACCCAGTACCTTAGTAATAGGACGGGGTCCCCATTTCTTTTACCAGAGAAGACTCAAGACACAGAGGGATCAGAGCTCGGCAGAAGATTTTGTAATACATAAAGAAAAACAACAGCCAAGAAGATCTGCTATTTGGGAATAGCCTGGGGTAGGGATGGGCTGTAAGGGCCAACCAGATAGCTGAGCACTGGAGATCTGCAGGTTTCCTGGGGAAGGTTGCTTGTGTCTCGCTTTCTGAGTCTTTGTAATTGGGACATCCACACTGGAAGGCCAAACATATTGACAGACTTCACAGTCTTCCACCTAATGAGTAGCTACATCAGCCCTTACCAGAATAGTTGATTTCCAGTCCTCTCTTCCGAAACTATTAAACATACGTCGGCTCCTCTATGGAATTTTTGTTTTGAAAGCCAAACCATGGTTGCTGGCTCAGTGGGACACACGTTTCTCATGGTATTACAGTTTCCAATGGGACTTTTTCAGAGACTTTGGGAAGCAGAGATGGTCTGGAGGCCATGAAAGTGCTTCATGGGTCCAATATCCTCAAGTCTTCATGGGACAGATGCAGTTGTCACACCACCTGCACCCCTTTCCTCCCTCTCCTTAGATAGTTTCTTTCTGGGCTGTGTCACAGACAGAGGATGAACTCAAGAATGGCATGGTGGGCTGGATGTAGGCCTCAGCCTTCTAGTCCAAGTAGGTTTTCAGGGAATTTTGACTACTTTTAAGAGTTTTAGGAGTAAATTCTTGATAGGCCCTGCAATCCTCACCAATATGTTCTAGACCTAGGCAAAATACAAGAGTATAAAAATCTGTGTATGGAATCTGCTTAAAGAATATCTATCCTTCTTAGGTCCTGAAATTCCCTAATGTTTAGCTGGATGTCAGACTACCCAAGTATAAGGTTATCCAATAAATCATCAACTCTAAAGTAGCAAAAGAAAAAACCCTAGTGAGGGGCTTACATGTTCTGAGCTCTGAAGCTGAGCAAACCACACCAGACTACGGACACAATGAGAATGATACATATGTTGCAAACTGTGACAAGATTGATCTAATATGGCATGGGTGGACATTTGTCTTTGGAGTGGATTGATGCTGGACTTCCTCGGTCAGAATCCCAATATTTATTTATTTATTTATTTATTTACATTTGTTTACCAGGAAATTCCGACTGGACGCAGGTCCTTTTTCAGCAGATGCCCGAGGAGAAAAACTCCACATCATGTACATGATAAATAGAGATACAAAGTTGCAGCAATAGTAAACAACATTACAGGTTGTTGACTTTAATACAATAACAAGATATTAATTATCAACAGTATATACAGTAAATGTTGCAAGTTAAGATATATTCTTGTTGTTTATAATATTAGTAACAAAGTTGTCAGGCAAGATTTTAAAGTATGTAAAGACAACTAGCTAATTCTGACTGTGGTTAGTAGTGGTGGTAGTATAGTTGGGTTAAGAGTTTAGGTGGGGGGTTGTTAGTCTGGATTAGAACAAGGACAGAGTCGGTGCAAATTTAAGTGAAATTTGAGTGTAGTCTTGAAAAGGCTGCTGGAAGATAAAGTAGTTATAGAGGGTGGAAGATTGTTCCAAAGTTTCGATATGGTACATGAAAATATGGCTTCTCCTGCTGAGTTTTGGGGTTTGTTAGTGAGTTGATTTTTGTTGCTTGATCTTAGGGGCCTAGTGGAGTGATAGGGTTGGGGAAAGGTTTGAAGGGAAGGGAAGTTAAGGGGGTGGTTAATAAGTTTATGAGCGAGGGTGAGTTGATTAAAGTGAAGGAGTTGTGGGAGTTCTAGCCAGTTTAGTTCTTTAAGGGAGATACAATGATGGCTGCGGTAGGAGGTTCCAATGGCAAATTTAGCAATTTTGTTGTAACAAGCATCCAGCTTGTGTAGGTCTGTCTGTCTACGGTTGGTAAGTATGGGGGATGCATAGAGAAGGGTGGAGATTAGCTGGGAATTGGCTATGGAGATTCTAGCCGCCTTGGTTGGGAATTGGCGGTTTCGATATAATGCACCAAGTTTCTTGTGAACTTTTTTTATTGTGAGAGATATGTGAGTGTCAAATCTAAGTTTGTTGTCTATTTCCACACCGAGTAATTTTGTGTGTTCTGATGGAGAGATGATGGTATTGTCTTTGACGAGAATGTTGAAGTGGGGAGTGTTTTTGGTGGCTTTGGAAGGTTGGAACAGGAGAAGTTTTGTCTTACTTGGGTTGAGTAGGAGCTGAGCACTGGATAGCTAGTTTTCTACAGACGAGAATGATTCCTGTGTGATTTGTTGCAGTTCTGGTAGAGTGGGGGCAGAGCAGATGAGAGTAGAGTCATCTGCATACTGTATAAGAGATGCCTGTGTGGTGGCAGTATGTAGGTTATTAGTGAAAAGTGAGAATAGCAGAGGGCCGAGGATAGACCCTTGGGGAACTCCGAGAGCAACTGGGAGGCGAGGTGATAGGTTATCGTCCAGGATTACTGATTGCTGGCATCCGTGTAGATAGCTGTGGAACCAGTTGCAAGCTGACTGCTGAGAAGGAGAGGTTGGGGAGAGTAGTAGCTCATGAGATACTATGTCAAAGGCCTTTGAGAGATCTAGAAATACGGCAGTAGAGAAGAGGCCATTGTTTTTGTGATGAAGTATAGTGTTGGTGAAGGAGAGCAAAGCGGAGGTAGAGCTGTGATATGGCCTGAAACCATGTTGGGTTCTGGAGAGGAGATTATTAGCTAGGAGGTAGATGGAGACCTGGGTGCTGATACATTTTTGAAGTATCTTGGAGAGAATAGCAATAGTCAGGGCTTTTACAATAGCAATCTAAAGGAAGATCATCTTACTGCTATACTTCATCTTGTACAACACTTAGTTACAGTCATTTAAACTTATCAATAAAATGAATAAGCTGTAAATAAGAAACAGCACCGTAGGGATGAAATGATCTCAAAAGTGTCTGGGGTGCCACAATAACCTGTGAACTGAACAGAAATGGCAAATTCTACTCTTCACAACTGGAAAACTTCCATGATTTATGGAGTATGTCTGCCTAGTGAAATACTTCCTAGAAGTTTCAATAATTTTTGATACCCCTGCTGGAAACGCCACCGAGATCAAAATATATAAAGTTTACTGGAGCCATTAATTGGTCTATAAACAATGGGTGCATACCTTTGTTAACAGGGACCTAAACATCTGAAACAACACAATCTTTCATCCACCATGAAAAAATTAGTAGTAGTTGTGGAATTTCTTTTCCTAAATTTGACTTAATATGTGGAATCACAAAAAAAGACAGGAAACAACGCAGCAAACTTTATTGTCAGAGAATGGACAATTAGTGCATTACAAACTTCTCTTTGTCCTGGTGCACCAAGAACTGAAGAAGAACTGTGTTTTAAGATATACCTATATCTGGAATGACCCATTTCTACAGTTTATCCAGATAAGACTGCTGAATTCACAGAAAAAGAGCTGTAGAACTTATGTTTGTCATCATGTACATATAATCCATGAGGAAAACAGTCTGTCTCTGGACTATATGCCACACATACCTTCCTTCTTTCCATGGAGGACGTACAACAGTGTCTCCCCTGCTTAGACACAACACAACAGATAGGTCATATCTGGCTACAGCTTTTCCTGCAATGCCTTAACAGTAAGGACTGCCTAAAGCTCCAATTAGCTGATATGCAGCTCCCTGTCTAACAGAAGTCATCTTTTTCCAAGAGCAGAATCTAGGTGAGCTCCCCATCCTGGCTGTGGCTGTAAAGCATTAATCATAGGGACTTATTCAATTGAGTTACATGGAGGAATGGTAGGCCCACATGATGACTGGTTGGGAACTGTCAACTATTACATGGCCTATGAAAATGGGTTCAACACCATCAGCAGATAGAATCCCTGCAATAGCTAAAACCTTGCAATGTCCTTTTCAATGTCTTTATGTTGCTCTTTTCTTGCCTGAAGGATTAAGATCATAGACACCATCAGACAGAACAGGATCCAAGCCTGAAGCACTCCCACACACACACTGTCAAATTCATGACTTCCTGTGCACTCTTTTAATGCTTGCATGACCAGCTGTGGAAGATGTCCTGTTCTCTGTCTATACAGGTAACCCCCTGAGCTGGGACGCAATACTTTTCAGTGTTTACGGTTACTAATATGGACTGCAACCACAGTAGCACCTAGTCTAGAGATGCTACCCCTCATCTGTCCCATTAAAGCAACTCCACTAGGTAGGAGGAAAAAAGAGATCTTTCTGCTGCAAAGCTGCATCCACCCAAATTAGCATCCCAGTAATTGCTTAGATAAAGTCAAAATAGGACCACATACCAATTAAAACTGAAATAAACCTCCTGCATGAACCACGGTGATGAATCAAATAGCAATCTGTTATATGCACTACCACCATCTTGGCACCCTGTAAGAATGTTGGCATGACGACCTCTTCAGAATCATAACTGGCACCTCATAGGAGGTTACGAGGCTATTGGCCCTATGGCCTTTACAAGCCTAGCCATGTTATACCCTTGTTCCTTTACAAACCAAGATATATAAGTTTATATCTGCAATGCAAATCTAAGATCATCACTGGTTGCAAATGTAAGATCAGCACTGGCTGCCCCTGTCCAAGAGGGACATAGTTGAATGCCCTGGGGTAAATTTACAGTTTCCTATCCAATTGTCCAAATTACGCCTAAATAAAGTCATTGAGGGGGGCTTTCTTTTATGTAAATTGAGAGTTTATTCCAGAGGAGTGGCAATCTCTCAGAGACATATCTGTCTCTCCAGCATGTCCTGTTAATGACGCAGGGTAGGTTAAGGTCCCTAGAACGAGTGACTCTTGTCCCATTTGATTTGCAGAGGTGCAGCATTTCCATTAAGGCAGGTTTTTGAGACTGGTCTGTAGGCCAAGGACAAGTCACCTCTAAGCAGTCTATATGATACAGAGTACAGTGACAGGGCCTTCAGTCTATCCATGTAGGTCATGTGTTGAAGGCCCTGAATTTTTTGATGAGAAACCTCTGAGGTCTCTTGAGTTGCTGCAGGTGTCTGGTGAGGTACTTACAGAAAGGAGGATTGTACTCTATTATTGGTCTGATGAGGGACGAGTACAAGGGAGTTATAACCTCCTTAGCTTTGGATGCTATGCCCTTGGTTATGAGATGTGCAACATAGAAGGCCTTCCTTACCATCATAAACACATGGTGATCAAAGTTAAGGTTGCTATCCACCTGCGTTCCCAAATCTCTCACCACTGGGTTTGAACTTAGGGGGTATTATTAATATTGTACTTTGGAGGGAATTCTCCTTTGTTGAAGGGGATAATGCATTTTTTGCATTGAGTTTAAGTCTGTGCCTCTGGCACAATTCATTTATCTGTGTAAAACCATTTTGTAGAATGTTGATATCATTGGGGGATTCAATGATTGCACTCAGTTTGCAGTCATCAATGAACTTGATAAGTCACATGCCATCTATTTTCACATGGATTTCTGAGAAACATATTCCAAACAGTAGGGGGCCAGCACAGAACTTTGTGGAGCACCACTGGTAACAGGTCTGCTGGTAGAAGTAGAATTCCCTACTTTGATTGTATGTGTTCTGTCAGTGAGCCAGTTGGCTACCCATCTAATTACATATGAGTTAATTCTCAGCTGGGTTAGTTTCTCAGTGATACCTGAGTGGTGGATTGTATCAAAAACCTTGGCCAAGTCTAGGTAGGCAATATGTACTATTTTGCTGGTTTACTATCACATGTTCGACATGACATTGTTCGAATGTACAGATGTCTGAACCAAATGTTCGGAAATCTGTACACTGAACAGTGCAAATGTCGAACCCAGCATTTTAGTGCATTCGAAGTTCGAAAATGTTGACTACACTGAAATGCTCCTACCCACCCAACATACAACTGTTTTTTTGCAGGGGGACAAGCCCCCCTGCACCCCCCCACTTATATATACAAACTCTGAGATCGCACTACAGTGTGGGTAAGGGTATATTTCCCCATCCCCACTATAGTGCAATCTGCACAGCAATGTTGGAGCTGACAACAGCGGCCATTCGCTCTTGTCAGCTTTGATATTGTGGTGCTCGCCCTATCGGTTCCTCTATGTGGTTTTCGCACATAGTTCGTTCATCTAAAAGACAAACGAACATGTGATAGTAAACCTATTTTGTCATCATCTAGGGCTTTGGTGACACTCTTGAAGAAGTCCATCAGATTTAACAGGTATGATCTGCCCTTAACAAATCCAAATTGGGTCGAGATAAGAGTTTGAAGGTGTCCTATATCCTGGTTGATGAGGTCCATGATGATTTTCTCCATGGCCTTACAAATAAGGCTGGTTAGGCTTATTGGTCTATAGTTCCCAGGGTAGGTTGAGGGACCCCCCCCCCCTTTGTGTAAGGGGGATTATGGTTGCTGTTTTCTACTCTGCTGGGACAAAGCCAGTACTTAGATGTGGTTGAAGAGTGCACCCAGTGGTTCCACTAACTCCTGCTTTAGACCATTTAGTAAGCAGCTTGGGATGTTATCAGGTTTCATGTAGGCTGTATTTTTGGCCTTGGAGAGTACAGTTATAACCTGTTCTTTTGAGATACTATGTAGACGATTGGTGACAAGGTATGCTTTGAGGTATGATTGCTGGAGACAAGGGAGTGAAGCTTTCACCAAAACTGCCTGCTAGCAGGTTGATGTCCTCATATTCAGTACAAGTGGTACCATCCACTACTAATTCGGCACAAAGCTGTCTCTTCCCTTTTAGATTTCGGACGTAGCTAAGGAATGCTTTGTGATTATCCTTAGCTAGGGATGCTAATTTAGTTTCGTAATTAGCTTTAGAGGACTTTACAAGATGTCTAATTTGTTTGTTCAAGCTGTGGAGGGTGTTGTTCTGCCAAGACTGTTCCCTCTTATTCTTTGACAGCAGTTTCTTTCTCTTGTTGTACAACCTATTTATGCTAACCGTCCACCAAAGTGGCATGTTTTTTTGCGAGGACCTTGTTTTGATCTATTCAGGTATGGCTGAGTCTATACATTTGTATAGGTGTTTATACAGGGCATTTGTGAACACCTCAGTATAGAAGTCATTGCTGGGGATTTGAAACTATTTATACCATCACTTAGGAGGCTATAGTTCGGTTTGGAGAAAAAATTCAAACTTTTTGCTCCTGAGTGGGGGTCAGGTAAGATTATTACTTTGAACGAGACAGATTTATGATTGGACTTTACCAGGGGAGGTCCCACACATGGGGTGGTGCAGTGATCTCCCATGTTGGTGAGTACTAGGCCAAGGACATCAGAGCCCCTTGTGGGGGTGCAGACTATCTGTACAGAGCATTTGTGCTCACATGTGTTTCCCATTCGATGGAAGAATAGCTAAAGCCACCTATGATCAGGGTGTTCGGCTGTATTGCCAGTTACTCAAGTAGGTCCAGGTAGGCAGTGTGGTTTTCGTAGTTCATGGTGGGGGATCTATAGCTAACAATGACATAGACGGAGATCTTTCCTACAGCAGATGGACTTGGAGTAACTCTAAGGAGTCATACTGTTTAACCAGTCTTGAGGTTTATTTGTCTTTAATGAAGATGGATACACTGCTTCCTCTTATTCTTTCATGTTCATGATGCAGTCTGAATGTGTGGAAGGCATTGTATTCTTGCATGGCCAGGGTACTCTCTGTGGCCTTGAACCATATCTCTGTGACTGCACAGACATCAGCATCTTCCAAAGTAAGGAGTGCTTCCAATAAGTGCAGTTTCTGATTTAGACTCCTAGTATTAAGCAGCATAATCTTGAGTGTTGTGTCTAGAGGATATTTTTAGGAATTTTGTTCTTATGACATTGTCTAAAAAAGGCACTATGGGGAGGAAAGTACTTTTCCCAGTAATCAAAAGCCAAGAGGTGACAGATGAAGACCATCTCTGGCAAAGCAGTGTGGTCTGTCGACCATATCATTCCAGATGACAAATACAGGATCCTCCTGAACTGATACCAGAAGCTAAGCCAAGTGTTGAAGTCGATCATTTTTTGTTTGTACTGAGGCATCATCATGGGTGAAGGTAGAATGCTGCTTAGGACTAGGGACATACCTGCCTGGGACAATCTGACAGCTCAGTCATGTCTCTCTTCATAAAGTCCAGTGAGGTACATATCAAGTCATTCACTCCAACATGGACTATGACAGAGTCATAAGTGCTTGTTGTTGACAGACTTGACTGCATGCATGATCTGGCTGATCCTGGCATGTGACAGACAGCTGACCATGACCCTCTCCTTATCCAGCCTGTTGAGGGGGGCATCTGTCTCGCTCACTCTCGAGTCGCCTATAATCAAGACATTTGGTTTTGTGGTGATTTGACTTAGGGGCTTATTGAGTGAGACACTGATACATTTGTTTTTGTGTGCAGTGGATTCTGTTTGGACTGTATTGTGTGCAGAAGGTTTGCAGTTGCGAGGTCTCTGCTCTTTTGTAAGCTCCTAGTGAGTACCTCAATGTATGTGGGTTTGTGTGTTATGCATTTGGTTTTTCGAAGAGGAGAAGTGTGTGTGCTGACAACCTGTTTGATATCTGGTTTGTTGTCACATGAGAGAGAGAGAGCGCACTGATTCCAGATTCATAGTACAGATACATCTCAAACATATTGTATTTGTATGTTTTAGGAGTAAAAGGTTGTCAGTAAAAGTGAGGCAATTGCTGCATTGCTTCAAGATGCCCATGTCTATCAGGCTGGCTGGAGAAACGGCGGGAAACTGTCTGTAAGTTATGTCAGGTGTATTCTGTAATAAGTAGGGGGTGGGCAAGATGGACCAGGTTCTGCTGTAGAACTAGTAAAATCAGCTACTCTATAGAGAGGTTTAGGAGGAGAAACCTGTACTGACTCTTCAAAATGCACAGCTGAGTTGCTCTCTGGGCAGCAGTGCGCAATTGCATCAAGCACTGAGAAGCAGAGAAACTTAGGAGGGTTCCCTAGCAGTTTTCAAAGGAAAATTTGTCTAAGAGTTTGCATCTATACACGGCAGTACTGAACCCCTTTTTGCAGTGCGCAGCTACACACAAATGTGGTACTTAAATATAAATAAATTTAAACAGTTGTAACACTAACTAGCCAATGGGAGAGCACAAAACCAAGCCTTTTACCAACAAACCCCCACTTAGATGTGTCCTAGGCTACATACTTCTGCCATAAGGATGCAAAAGGGCCTTCTTAATGTAGTACGGCTAGTGTGAGTGCTCAATATATCCAAACAGCCTAGATTCAGCAGATCTGAATGTAGCTTATGCTATGATATAGTGTTACTAGGATTACATAATGCAGGAAATAACAGTCAAAACAGCAGCAAAACAAAAACAATCGAACAGCAATTCAACAGAAAATAGTTCAGAAAGTGCAATGCAAGCTTTAAAAATACTTATTTTTTTGTAGATCTCAGTGGATGCCTCTTATTTAGTTGAGATTCACTCCAAGTCTCTGGCTAAGCCACCTAACTTGGAGCAGCTCCACCAAGCTGAGCCTATTGCTCAAATGGCCTAGTTAAGTCTTTAAAACCCAGGTCAGGACAGAGGCACCATCACAAGCAGAAATACTTGAGGGTTGAACTCTGGGTCCCTGTTTAGAGTGATGGACAGACTTTATTGTCCTCCTTTAGCAGCAGTCAGACTTTCCCAACAGTTTGGTCTCTTAACAAACCTCTTTCTGGAGATCCTAATTAATTCAAGATGCAACCAACAGTAACCACCATCCAAAACCCATTTATTTCTAGTGATAGCTTGATAGCTCCCCCAAAAAACATGTAAACTTTGAGAACTGCCCAGCTAATTGACATCTTTAAGACAACTGTAATTGCTGTTTGGTCCACTATAGTCTTCCTAAGTGCTTTGATTGGCATAAAAGAGAAAAACCTGTGACAAAAAAAACATCTTTAATCTGTAAGGAAGCATCTTCTTTTGTGGTTGGCTAGGCCTAGAAGAAGAAGAAAATGATAGCTCATAAAGGTCCTCTTCAAACAAGCCATACATCCAAGTTCTGAGAGGGATGGCCAAAGAGAACTTGCCCCATTAGGAGTTTTCTGAGCTCCTTCAGGATCAGTTTTATAGAGTATACAGTTATCAGCCCTGTCTAGGGCCTTGTATTCTCTTGTGTGGTTTCTGTCTTGGACCATGAGTTGATCTAGAGATGCCTGGTCATGGCTTGTTACATTAGTCCGGTGTCTTGGAATGAGTAGTTGCTTCCTTTTCAATAGAAGAAGAAGAAGAGTATAGTGTCTCCTGGTTACAATGTCATCCTTATCACTGGCTCTGCAGAGGATGCTGACCAAGGGCTTCCCCTCTAAATGCACAATTAAGTTTTTTCATAGGGAAGTATGGGGACCAGTGGCCAATCTATGGAGAAATTCATGAGTCTAAGAGTTTTCTCCAAATAAGAGGTTATCTGGGGAAAGAGAAAGGGTAGGCTACTGGAAAGGGAGATCCTAGCTCTCCAAAATAATGACCTCTATGATCAGAAGTGCATATGGGAGAGTCCCTTATATCTCATCTGCTTCAGGAACAAGCCTATGTATGGTCTTGTGTAAAGAATACAAGTGGGATTGGTGCAGGGTAGATGTCAGGTGATACAGTGCTCTGGACTAGATCTACTAGTAGCAGAGGTCAGCATTAGACCTGGTGTTGGCATCAAGCCATGTTCTTTGATGGCATGAGCAATAACAGAGTAAATATCTACAAAGACTTGCAAATGCATTCCAGAAGTACAAAACTCATTATTGAAAGAGATTAATACTCACAAAGACCCACACTTTTATTTTTTCTCTAAAAGAGTAGTGCACAGACTACTCTGTATGAGGACTTTACTATTTTTTCTAGCAAGCCACATACTTCTCCAGCAACTGTCTCGATACCTAGTTTACCCTGGACTCATTCTAGTGTTCAAATTTAAAAAGATAATGTTGAATATATGGTCATTAAAGGTATTAAATTGGCTCTATATGCAGCTGATAATTCCCCTATATCACTTTCTAAATATTGCTTCTGCTTAATGAGCAGATCCTTTATGGAACGAGTTACATCTAAACAATGGAAACTTCCTTGTGTGGCCTACCTCCTTGAGTTAAGACAAAGGGTTTGTTGCAAATTACCAACCTAACTATGCTTAACACACTGGTCAGAATACTCAAAGGCATCCCATGCATAGCTGCCAAACTACCTAAAAGATTGTAACTTTCTATTCTGACAAGGCCATGGCATCAGACATGCACTTGGACAATGTACAAACCATATTGTCATCCACAGACAAATGTCAACACATTAGAACTCTAGTTTTAGACTTTAGTTAAGTCTTTGATACTATTAGCATAACCCTGCTTCAGAAAATTTACATGATGTGGCTTTAATAGCCACTCTGTAGTCTGGTTAACAATTTATTTGACAAATGAAGTAGCAGGTTTAATAACCGTCATCTTGTGCGATGAAGCAAAATATTCTACTATTAGTAAAAATCTTTTGAGATCTTTATTGCTTTCCTCCCTCCTTTCACAAGAAGACCATTTGTACCCGGAGACTTCCCCAAATCAATCATCATTTTTTTCTCATCTCCTTCTATCTTAACTATTAGTTGTTGAGCCTCGTCTTTCTCTAACCTTGGCATAATTAAGTCTTCCATAAATATTTCTATCTGTACTCCACCTTTGTTTCCACATTCTTCTGCTTTATACAAAGTTTCATAAACTTTCCAAAATATATCAAATACTACTACAGGATCTCTGATTATTTTACTTCTCACAGGCTCACCAAGTTTGGTGACAACTCCTTCATCATCCTGTTGACAAAGCCTTTGACAAAAAAGTTTTTGTGCTCTAGCATTTTCAAAAATCGTGCTTAACAGCAGTCACACATATTATCCAAATACTTCCTTATTTTCTCTTTAGCACTCTGCAGTTGCTCTTCCTCTTGTTATGTGAGACTCTCCTTATTCTGCAATACATTAATCTCTGTCAGCTCCTCCAAATTATTCCTATTACTTATTAACTACTTCTTTTCTCTTTTATTTTTAACCTATTTTAAACATTTCTGTTTTCTCCCACTCACTAGCTATCACTTCCGAAGAAATTTATATCTTCCCCAACAACTCTCAAATAATTTCCACTACCCATTCCTTAAATTCCAGTTTGTAAGTAGGTTGGAAATATCCAGTGTGTCATTTTTACTTCATTATCCTGCATTATCAGTGCATGATTTGAAATATTTATTGACTGTATATCAAAGCTTTCAATTAAATACACGTTCCTGTGAAATATAATTTTTATTCAGCCCAGTTATTGTACCTTGGGGAACAATATGCAAATTCTGTCCAAGTTCCTATTACTAAATTCACATCTTCCATACCAAACATTTTCAAAACTGTCTTCAGAAATCAACAATCTTTTGCAATATTTTTCTTCTAGATCCCCTGATACATCCTCACTACTGCAAATCAACGGGCAGTCCCTGTCAGTAAGTAATATTCCCTGCTGAAAGCAGATTATTTATCTCCCAAAATGTTCTTAAGTTAAATTGTAGTAGTTTTGGTGGAATATTAAAACATGCCAGAACAATCTTCCTCCATTGCCAATAACCCCTTACTACCCAAATCTACCATTGTCTTGTTTTCCCTCTTCTGTCACTATGGGAGTCCAGTTTCCTTTTTCATTGACATTCTCCAAAATATTCATCCTGAAATCCTTTCTTTGTCAAAGTTGCATGTTAATTTCTTCCCAAATGTGTCTCCTGCAACCAAGGGCATTCATTTTAGATATCCAGCCTAGTAAAATTCTACATCTAATATAATCAGTACAGTTATATCCCACCCCCACCCCATCAGCCCAAGATCAGAGCATTATACTAACTTAAATTGTTTTGGTCCAACCTTTTGTCTCTGGATATACTGGAAAGTCTACATTTCTTATAACTATAAAAGTACGAGCTTATTGTAATCTGTAACACACAGTCACTGAAAAGTCTCACTCACATTTAAAATATCAGTGCCCACACACTATACAGAACTGCTTTGCAATACAACCTGTTGTTTATATTGTGAAATGTTTTAAATATGACAAAAAATATATACTTAGTTATTTCTTCTTTTTTCCCTTTTAGTGCCTCTCTAAATGTTATTGATAAAGCGGGGTATATGCTTTGAAGTCTACTCTCTCAGCCTGTTTTTTTTGAAAAGCCATATTTCAAAAATGTGATTGCTGCTTTATAGTCTCCCATTTATTCACCAATTTCTGCATTGCTGGTCTTCTCCCTGATTATCTCCATCTCCCAACACCAGACTTTGGTTCAAGTTCAAGGTACTCCTGATTCTTCTAATCAACTCCTGTACTTTTTTTTTCTCTCTCTCAAGCATTTTCCTTTGGAACATTGAAAATGTTTCTTTGGCAAAGTCTCTCTATGAGCTTTATTGTGATAAGCAGTCTCTCCTTTGCTGGCTCACTTTTTGTTGGATAAACTATGAGACAGATGTTACCTTCCTCACCCGCAGAGAAATTTGCTCTAGTCAGTGAAAGAACCATGACCTACAACACTCACTTCCCATTTTTCTGTGAATATCTGGAAATTGCACGCAGAGTACCCTCACATTCTTGCAATGGGAACTCATGAGATTTTCTTTGTCATTTTCTTTCTTCATGCATCTGACTAGGAACTGATCCCAGTGCTTCTCCTTAGTCACCAGGGCTACATACCAATGCCACTCAGAATGGGCAAGCAGCATTGAATCTCCACACATTCTGCATAGGGATGACATCAGAAAGCAAGTTGATAAGCAAATATAAGAAATGCCAGTTTTAACTTTGAACATATACATGTAATTATAATAATGATTTGAAATTACAACTTATCTGATATATAACTCCAGGATTTTCTCCCATGAAAATGGACTTTCATTTTCTTTAGTAACTGTAAAGCAGAGTCACTGACCATAGCTGTGTGCCATTTTCCTATCTCTACTCAAACACTCTTCTAGCTGAAGTGATGGCCAGAAGCAAGACTGTTTTCCAAGAGAGGAATTTTAACTCTGCTGACACTGCAGGCTCAAGGGGGGGGGGGGGGGTAGTGTGAGCTTTTCCAGTACAAAGTTAAGGTCTCAAACAGGGGTGGGTGCTCTCCTTGGTGGCCTTAAGTTGTTTGCCCCTCTCAGGAATTGTTTAATAAGAGGGTGAGAGAAGAGAGGTGGCTCAGTGTTGTAATGAGCCAAAATGGCAGAGGCATGGATCTTAATGGAGGAGAAGGATAGGCCTCTGTAGAGTAGATCTGATAAGTAATCCAGGATTAGAGGCAGGGAGAGCAGAGTTGTGTCCTCTCCTTTAGACTGATTCCAGGAGCAGTACCTTTTCCACTTATCAGCATAGGATTTCCTTATACTGGGTCTTCTGGCTTCAAGAATGACGTCCAGCACCTGCTTGCTTAGGCTGGTTACTGGGGGGGGTTCAAGGAATAAGCCATCCTGCAAGATTTAGGGTTTGCAGATGCAAGATCTGTCCTCCCTGCTGAGAGAGCAGGGCTGGGTTCTGGTGTAGGTGCTAGGGTGGCACCGGTGACAGGATGCGCAGGATTGGGTACCAGTGCTGGCATGGCCAGTCCAGGGCAATCAGAATTGTCCTTGGTCTGTCCTGTCTTATCTTGAGCAATACTCTTGAGAGAAGGGGCAGAGGGGGAAAGGCATAAATTGAGAGATTTACCCACTGGAAGGATTGGGCATCCACTTTCCAGGCCCTGCTGTAAGGTGTCCTGGTGCAGAATTTGCTGAGCTGGTGATTGCAGGGGGGGGGCAGAGAGATCCACCTCTGGGGTCCCCCATTTCTGAATCAGAAGATTGAAGGTGCTGGGCTCTAATTGCCACTCGTGTGGGTCTAGGAGATTTCTGCTTAAGTCGTCTGCCAGTGAGTTTTGTTTGCCTGGTAGGAATTGTGCTTGCAGATGGACCTGCATATCCAAGGCTGTGCTCCACAGGGCCATGGCTAGCCTGCAGAATGGGTAATGGGTTCCCCCTGCTTGTTGATGTACCACATAATTGTGGTGTTGTCGGTTTTTATTAGCAGGTGTCCTGGTGAGAGTAGGGATCTGAAAAATGTTACAGCGTGCTGCACAGATAGCATCTCTTTTTGGTTGATGTGCAGATGAATTTGACTTGGGCTTCAGTGGCCCTGAATGCACTTGCCGTCCATGTGTGCCCCCCAGGCATAGTCTGATGCATCTGTGGTTAGGGTCTGGGTGGTGTGGGGTTGAGTAAAGGGCAGTACCTTGTTGTGGTTGCATGCTGCTGCCCACCAAAGAAACTCTGTCCTTAGACAGGGTATGATGGGAATGATGGTTTCCAGGTCCCAAGAATGCTGGCACCAAAGACTTTTTAAGTACTATTGAAGTTTCCTCATATGCAGTCTGGCATATGGAATTAGTAGGATGCATGAGCCCATGAATCCTAGGGCCTGCAGGATATTCCTTGTGGATAGCTGGGTTCTGGTGGCCATTTGAGTAAAATAGTCTGTCAGATAGGCTTGTTTTTCTGGAGTGAGGGATGTCATCTAGGATGCTGTGTCCAAGCTTGCTCCCAGGAATACAATTTTTTGACTGGGGACTAGTTTTGATTTCTTTTCATTGATGGTGTATCCCAGGGAGGTTAGAAGGTTTTTTTTTACAAATGTCAGGTGTTGCAACAGCATTTACTGTCTGCCTGAATCAGGCAGTCGTCCAAGTATGGGTTAATTTGAATATTTCTCTGTCTGCAGTAAGCAATGGCTGGAGCCAGGCATTTTGTGAATACTCTGGGAGCAGTGGATAAGCCAAAGGGAAGTGCAGAGAACTGATAATGCATAGATTCTGCCCTGAAGCGTAGACATTTCCTGCATGAGTCCCTTATAGGAATGTGCAGATAGGCTTCTTTTAAGTCTAGGGTGACTAACCAGGTATCTTTGGCTAGCATAGGTAGAAGCTGCTGCAGGGTGAGCATATTGAATTTTGGTACCACCATGAAGGTGTTGAGAATTGAAAGATCTAGGATTGGGCGCCAAGTGCCCTCTTTTCTGGGTACCAGGAAAAGTCTGGAATAGAATCCTTGACCTATCTGTTCCACAAGAACAGGTTGAATTGCCCTTATAGAGAGCAGGGATTGAACTTGGTTTTGTGCCTCTGCCCACTGGTTTGGAGGAAGGTCTGGAACCCTTTTGGGGTTGGCAGTGAGTGGAAGCAAAATTTGTACTCCTGGGATACAGTGTTGAGGACCCATCAGTCTTTGGTGATGGAAATCCATTTTTTTGCATGAAGGGCAAGTTTTCCACCTAGGGGCACAAGCAGTTGGATAGAGGTGGGGAGTGGAGTTGAGAAGTCATTGTGAATTCTTTCCGTAAGGGGGTGGCTTAGCACTCCCTGCTTTTGAGGTGGAGGCACTCCATTGCTTAGATCTCTGCATACCCTGAGACTGTAGTCTGGGTCCCCCTGGGTCTAGTTTGAGATGGCCTTGATGGGGCTGGAAAGGACCAATGTTTCGAGGGGCAATGCCTACTGAATCTAGAAGGCTGTACTTGCAAGAATTCCTTTGACTGTCTGCATAGATTTAGCTTTTTCTTCCATCTTTTTAAGAACCTCTTCAGCTTTGGTGCCAAACAGATTGTCTTTGTTCAAAGGAGTGTCTAATAACTTTGATTTGACATGGTCTGGCAGGGTCTGCTCCTTAAGCCAAGCATGCCTGCTCAGTACAGAACCAGTGACTGCTGCCCTGCAAGATGCTTCTAGGGTGTCAAAGCTACACTGCAATGTATGCTTGCTGACTTGGCTTGCAGAATGTATAAGCTCTTGCAATTTTTTTTTTCTGCACAGTCTGTAAAGGTTGCTATTTTTGCTTAATAGGTTTCATAATATGTTGTTGGTACTTCAGCATATGAAACTGACAATTCAAAGCCCTAATGGCGAGAGTTGCAGAGGTATATACTTTCTTACACCATCTGTCCAAAGCTCTGAAATCCCTGTCTGAAAGGCTGGGAATTCTTAGCTGTAGTTGCTTTGATACCTTGAGGCCCCTGGGAGATGACCTCTGGGTCAGCAGTAGGATTTTTGAAAAGGAATTTGTGAGAGTCAGCTACTCTGCAGTACTTGTCTGGTTTCCTAGGAGCAGGGGGAAAAAGGATCAGGAGTTAAGCTGGATTCCATAAAGACATCATCCACAACATCCATGACTGGGGGTATTGCTAAAGGCCTATATTGTGGCAAATCTAGAAATTCTCTGAGTCTCTTTTTGGTCTGAGGATAGTCATGGCATTCCCAGTGGAAATGCTCTCTTAAAGTATGTAAGGTTTCACCAAAAGAAAATTCCTCTGGAGGAGAAGCAGAGGAAATTTATTCCACTGCATCAGAATCCTCATAAGCAGATAAGGGCATGTCTTCATAATCAGATACCTCAGAGTCATCGGACTCTTGGTCCATTGAAGTTGCTGGGGACAAGTCTCTCTTTCTCTTAACAGGAAGGCTGACTTCCCCTAATCAGCATAATAAGGTCTTCTGCCATTTTAAGCATTTGATGTTGTTGCAAGGGAGCAGGTGCATGAGCTTTGGTCATCTTTTTTTAGGGGTAGCGCATACTCTTTGCCTTAGAAACTCTGTAGTTTTAGACAAAACTGAAGACGCGAAAGAAGTAGCCGGTTTGTGCAGAATATTGGTAGTGCGAAGAACTTCCTCATAAGCCCGTGCCTACTCAGTGGCTCTGGACCCATCCAAGTTAGAGACATCCGCAGGTTCTGTAGTCGAAGAAGAGTCTCACATCATACTGGACTCTGAATGGGTCTCGGTAGAGGCCTGCAAATCCACTGAAGCGGGCATCAGGGGCTGCTGACCATCTATAAAACTTCAGCTAAACTCTGTTGCATATCGTCTACTCAAGAGGCAATCTCTGCTTAACATACACGGCCATGTCAAACACAGAGCTGTTGGACATACTACACTTAAAGAAATCCCAATCCCTCAGAGCCACATGCTACAGGAATCTAAACCTTGTCATCACAATGAACAAAACATGCTGGAGGGATAGGTTCCTGACCCAGAGACTCCCCAGACTCTGGAATAGACTGCCCATACATGTCAAGCAGAGCTCCTCTTTGGTTCTCTTCAAAAGGAACCTTGACGATTGGATGGGAGATAGGAAATTCACCCCGGGGATCACGTCAGTCGCCCAGCTAGACAGGGGTCCAGGGAAGTAAATATTGTGGGAAGAAACAGCCAGGGAATTGTTATGGCTAGGCTTGTATAGGCCCTAGGGCGGATAGCCTAATACCAACCTATGAACCTATGAAAGCGCCTCATTGAGTATCGGTGAACTGGCGACTAGCTTAACGGAAGCATCATCAGCAGCTTTGGACCTGTGCGGTCTTGTCTCTGTCTTTATCCTTATATTTTTTCAGAAGATTGGTAGTCGGATGGCTTACCAAAGCCATTTCAGAATACAGAGATCGAGAACAAAAGTATTTAGTGAGAATAAGGGCTCAATGACGAATAGTTTGGGCATTGAACAAGGCACAAAACCGACAGCGAGGTACGTCGTGGTCTGGGCCTAAACAGGTGACGCAGTAAGAATGGAAATCTCTGTGTGGTATTTGCTTTCCACAGGCAAGACAACTGTTAACTTTTTCTGACATCGATTAGAGCAAAAAAAAAAAAAAGGATCCCCAAAGGGGTACATGGCTTTAGAAGACTTCAAGATAATTCAATTCAGAAACAAAAACTCAGGTAGCGGCTGACCAGCACTCATGTGAACTGCTTCTGCTTTGGAATCCTCAGTAAGAAAGACTGATATAATGGCATCAGCTGCCTATTTTTATACCCCTGATAACCTGATGTCAGTCCTGGAACGACAGCAGCTGACGCAGAAATACTAAGTAGAAATACTAAGTCTCTGGGATTCTTGCTGACTGAGGGCTACCTGCAGGCAGATAACCCAACTGTGATGACTGCAACAGTGAAACACGAAGAACATCAGCTTTAAGAAGCAGCATTGGGACCCATTATTGTTGTAGCACTTCCTATAAGACATTCTGTGCAACATAGCCATATGGCTTTTCAAAGGCCAAAAAACACACATATTCAGCACTGAAACTCTCATAACCCTTCCAAACACATGATCTATGATTCCGGGGCCATGAAGGAATTATGTGGCTCCTGACTCACAGCCACTGCGTGGAGTCTGCATCTCCTTCCCGCAGTCGAATGGCATTCGAAAGACATGCGTAGAATGGGCGTGCCTTGTTGAAGGTTGGGCGTCGAGCTAGCACGTCGGCACCCATAAAAAATCTACTGCCAATCATTAGCAGACCAGAGTTCCACTGTGGCGACCCCTAACCGGAAAAAGCCAAAAGAAAAACAAACTGCAGAAAGAGGTAGAACCATGGGCAGACATGCTGAAATGGCAGATAAATTAACTTCAACAGAGGAATAAGAAGGCCACAGGATAGTAACTCTCACAAATATTGTAAACACAGAGAACTAGCCTTAAATGGGTGCTGGTTATGTTATTGCCACCAATTAGAAAACCTTTTAGCTTTGTTAACATATGATTTTCTAGTAGCAAGCCTTCTTGCCTCCATTAGCCCCTGCTGTACAGCACCAACTAGAAAACCTTTTCCATTTGCTAATATATGATTTTCTAGTAGCAGGCTTTCTTGTCTCCATTAGTACCTGCTGCACATCCCCAGTAAATAACTGCCTAAAAGAAATTAAGGCACTATCATCCAGGCAGTCAACTGAAGTAGACTGATGTTGGGGTTTATCAAATACCCCTGTTCTTGTGTGAGTAGATCCAGTCTATGAGAAATCTCGTGGTAATTTCCCCTGGCCATTTCCAAAAAGGAAGAACCACAGTTGCTCAAGCCAAAAGGGAATCACCACAATGCCCTTAGGGGATTCTTTCTGAATCGTACAGGAAAACTCCTCGCCAATGAAAAAAAGGCATTTGAATTCCAGGTCTTCTTGCATAGAGCCCTGGAACAATATCTAGCCAGTTGAATGTTCAGACAGGAGACAAAGAGGTCTAATTTGAGGAACGTCCCACACATGGATCAAATCTTGGAAGACCCCTGAACTAGTTTTGATATGTGAAGGTCTGCCATGGTCCTCTTGAGTTTGTCTGCCTCACAATTTTGCTATGACAGAATGTCAGATGCCTATAGAGTGAGATTGTGCTGTGAAGCTACATCCCAAGCTAACAAGAATAGCTTGTTAATGCACCACATGATTGTGGTATTGTCTGTATAACTTTTAAAAGGTCCCAGGGAAAAAATATGTTTCAGAGAGTTGAGTGCCTTGATCAGGGCAAGCATATCTGCTATTTATGTGCTTGTCTCTCTCCTTGGTGTCCAGGACATACTGCACTTTTACCCCTCCTGAAACTGCTCTCCAAGCAAAGTCAGAGGCATTTGCAGTGACTGACGGCTTTGGAAGTGGGAAGGAGAAGGGAAGATCTGGATTTAAGGATATTTGTAGTCTCCGCCAAATGATTTTTTTCTAATAAACCCCAGCCCTGGGATTTGAAGTGTCAAAGGTTGTTGCCAGGACCAAACAGACTTCAGATACTACTGTATATTTCTCACATGGAGTCTTGCCAGACAAATCATGAAAATCACAGTAGCCAAAAGACCCAAAATCTGAGGTATTCCCTCAAAGTGACCAATGTTTGAGTGGAAAACCTTAGAAACACATCAAAATATATTCTAGATACAGATTTTTTTTTCCCCTGTGGAAGAAATGTTCTTTGAACTGAGGTGTATAGTTGGCAGCCCAGGAACACAATCTTATGTGAAGGTGTCAAGAAAGACTTTTTAATGTTCTCTTGGAATCCCAGCTTGCGTTAGAGATCTCTCACCCAAGACAGATATTCCCCACACTTTTGAAAGAGACTGCAAAGATAAACAAGTTGTCTATATATGGCAAAATGTGAATACCCTGTAGCCTGCAATGCTCTATAATTGGAGCTAGATGCTTTGTAAACACACTTGGTGCAATGCATAGTCCAAAGGGTAAGGCAGAAAACTGATGTGATCCAGACATACAAAACCTTAAGAAATGTCTGAAGTCTGGATGAATAGGCATGTGATAAGCATCTTTTAAAGTCTAATGTTGCCAGGAAACTTGAAAGAGTTAGAGGTAGTAAACAAATTAAGAACTGACAATTTTTAATTTGGGTACCATCACAAACGGGTTTAAGAAAGATCCAGAATTGGTCTCCAGGCATTTTCTTTCTTTGACAGCAAGTGCATCCTTGAATCAAACCTCTTCTCAAAGTGTTAAGGAGAAACTGGTTATATCACTCCTTGGAGCAGAATGTGATGAAAAACTAGAGAAACAAAAGTCTGATCTGGAGGATAAGGAATGACCCCCCCCCCCCCCCAGGAAAGGAAAAACTAGATGCAGAGTATGAGAATACCTTGAAAATTTTAGAAAGGAAAGGCTAAAAGAATCTTAGCGATTCCCTGGATCATCACACTTTTTGAGCACCTCTGCAGCAGAGGAACCAAAAACTAAACCTCTGTCCAAAGGGGAATTAATATTTTATTTTTGTATTCATCTGGGAGGTTCTGAAAATGCAGCCATGAAAATTTCAAAACAGTACCAGTGGCAATAGTCCTGGAAGAAGTGTCAGAGTCATACACACAGTGTAAACAGTGGCCCGTGCAATGGAAGAAACTAAATTAAACCAGATTTTTTCCTCACAGTAAGAAACTGCAGATAAAACATTCCTCATACTTTCACAATTAACCAGAGAAAACTAACACATGAGCCTGATAATTCAAAATTCTGAAGATTATACTTTTGTCCTATACTTATCAATACTTTTCCCATCCTTATCAGAAACAGTAGGATTGGAATTAAGTGTTTATAGTGCAGTGGAATTAACTAAACCTGTAGCTGCTGGGTCATGTTTGGGAATAGTGTATAAAAACTTAAAAGACTGAGGGACTTCATACATCCAATCTGCCTTTTTAGGGCAGCTGGCTAACAGGAAAACTGTAAGCAATAACAAACAAGCATCCTCTGAAGCAGACAGAACAGAAGGAATGAGTGTAGGTTTTGGAAATTCCTTCTGTAACAATTGAGGATTTTTTCAAGGACTGGGAAACCTTAAGGCTCTCCCACTGAAAACATTTGCACATTATAGCAATAGTCTCAGAGAAAGAGAAGCCCCCACAGGGAAAATCAGAAACTGGGCTCTCCTCTGCATATAAATCAGAAATTTAAAGAGAAAACACTACCTGCCCCTTCTCCTTCCTGTTCAGATTCAGAATCTTGAATCTCTTTAGGAAAAGAGGCATCCCTCTTTCTTTTACCAGAAATTACAAGCAGGATCAATTGCTTGAATTAAACCCTAAACCAGACCCAGTAAACTACTGTCTAAGGACATTTGAGGAGGAATAGACATGCTTAGTTTTCTGTTTATTTTTGACAGGAAAAATCAGGCCACCTGTGTTACTAACAGCAGCAGAAGCAGCTTCTCCAGGGATGTGAACAGCATCCTGACAACAGTGAAGCCTTCCCTGTCCCCACTGACAAGAATACCTCTCCCTTGCCCACTGAGGGGACCCCAACAGCTAACCTCTGGTCCATAGTGGCTGTAGGTGCTACACCAGAGGGATACGGTGTAAAAGATGACTGGTCTGAGGTACAACAAACGGCCACAGTAGAGTCATCAATCTTTTGAAACAAATTGTTAGCTTGCTGTGGGGGGCAAAGGCTGTTTGTTTCACTTTCTCTTTTTTGTGGCTGCAAGAAGGACCAACCATGGGACCTGTAGTTTGTCCCATGGTTAAGTTGAAAATGGTGCCTTTCCCAGGAAAAACAAGCAGCAAATGGCAGTGAAAACTAGAAGTCTTAAAGTCACTTTTTACAGTAAAAAAACACTTTAAAACAATATGTAAGCAAAAAAAAAAAGTTTCTTCACAGTAAAAAATGTTTTTTTTGCAGTTACTTTACACAACTTTTAAACTGACAAGAAAAAGAGAGTACTTCAATATGATACAGTCTTGTGACAGTCCATTAAAACACAAAACTCACAGCTTTAAAATAACTTTACTGAAAACAGAAGTAATAAAACAAAGAATGTGTAGAAAATAATTTTTTTTTCCTAAAAGGGAACTTATCTGCCCTGCCAAGGAACAATATCAAGTCTACTGTTGATCCTTGAAAGCCTTAGAAGACCATTATCTTTTGCAGCAGTAAAGTTCTGAAGGGCTCAGGTTCACGGATTAGTACTAAGCTAATTGCCCTTGCAAGCCATTTCAAGCCTAGCCAATTATCTCTTGTGAGACTCAAACCCTGCACCTTGTGTTTGTAAGGCAAACACCTTAACCATTAGACCACCCTCCCAACCCTTGGCACTTAAACTTTTCTTTTAGTCAGCTCAGCTTGAGCTGCCTGGCAATTTTGGCATGTGGAAGGTGCCCTGAAGTTTTGGAAGCTGCCTATTATATCCCTAACAGAGTATAATTCATATTGCTAAATTATAGCAACAGTGAAAAATACCATGAACATCATGCATTCCTAGGAAGGCTACGAAGTTTGAGCCTTCTGTTACCATAAGAGCGTCTTCAAGAAAATGTATACTATTACCCCTATTTGCCAATACAGAGGTACAGTCTTAGCCTTCCACATTTGTGTTACTCACTACTGTTTATCAATGTCCAGTGCTATCAGCATTTCTGGATGGATCCTGTATACTTGCCAGACCAGAACTATTTACTTGCAGTAACTTCATCCACTGAACTGGATCCCATTCCTTCATCTGCTTTTGGCAATCAAAAGAGGGCATGTCCACTGCATTAAGCAGTTCCTCAGTGTTCCTTCCTTTTCTCAACAATGCCCCTAGTTAGGATTACCACTTCTATGCGAGAATAACCATGGTAGTATACTGCTTTCATGTTTTCACAGACAGAAGGGATTCCTGAGTTTGTTTGTGAATTATTTCCAGAGAGTGAGCAGCACAGTACAGGGTGGAGTTGTTCACTTTCTGAATGACAGAGGCCGGTTTACTACCTTTGTGAAATCATTAATGAAAATATTGAACAGTAGCGGACCAAGGATGAAACCTTGGAATACTCCAACTGCAACAGGAAGAAAAGTAGAGAAGAGAAGTTATTTTATCATTTCATGGCTTGTTGTTTATCATCCTGAGTTACTGGATGGTTTGCCAATACATCTTTGAAGCCAGTGTTATTCTCCATTGCACCTGGGCTTTCACTTCATGGACTAAGCAGGTATTACCTTCTGGCATTGTTGTTACCTATCAGTTTGACTCAGGGGACCATCCCCTGCAGGCACTGCATAAAGACCTTTTTTATCTCATTGCTGTTGTTCAAAGGGGGATGCCATGACAAGTGCAAACTACCTTTTATCCATAGCTCTTTGCTGATTTCTCATTTGTTTAGGTCTTGAACAGGGTCCATTCAGAATCTTCATCACTGACCTGTCCATCTACATGGGAAAATATTTTCTGGTGAAGGGAGTGGAACTCTTCCTGCACAAATCATCATTTAGGCATTCCTAGGCACAGTCACTACACATCTGGGCTTCCAGAATTTGTCCAGCTGCTGCCCCAGCCATTTGATCAAACGCCCCATCAGGGGATTATCAGTGTGACAGCTTAGTACCTGTCATGACTTTGAGTATCTTGAATGCATGGCCTCGTGTCTCATGACATGACTATAAAGTCTATCACTGATACTTGGCCTGAGATGATGATCTATTAAATGCATTAATCAATATTTGTGTTCCAATATGATGATTTTTGTGGATAGTCCATGATTAAAACAGAAGCCAGCAATCGTTTTTGTGGCCAAAAGTGATTTTATACCAAGTACACTTTTGAGCATCCTTGAAGTTGAAACAGTGTGTGCTATTGACATTCCTTGATTAACAGAGAAGTTCAACAATTCATTACTTACCTGATATCACACAAGCCATTATTCCCAGACAGGTTTCAAGATGCCTCCACAATGCCTCATATAAGATTGGAAATCTCCCAGTATAGTAAAAAGGTCACACAAACCACTCAGCAAAAACTGCAAGAAAAACTCAGCCAAGCTAGAGTTTTCATTGTGTGATACTGATATCTTAAACATCCTGCAATGATAGCCTGTGGGATGCATCATTAAGTACATGCAGTGTTTCAGCAACATGTCTTTTGAATGTCCATGACGTTTTACTTTTTAAAGGAAAACTTCACCTTCTCCTGCAGTTTAACTCAGACCTTAAGTTGCTTTTCCTCCCTACACTATGATCTCATTATTGTGTAGGTACCAGAAACTTGCTAGCACTTTATAAAAAATTCATTTCTTTGCCTTGAAATCAAAGGAAGGCAAAGCCCACCCACCTTTGTTTAAGCTTAACTTCTCACATCTTGCAGAATATTTTTTTTCCCTCTGCATTATATATGACAGACACAGGAGAAATCTGTAGTTTACCCTGTCAGGTACTACTAACTTGTATGGGTAATTAGCCCTGCTGATGTCAGGAGCTCAACATGTGTTAATAAAAAAGATGGAGGTGTGAATCTGTTTTCCACTCTCTTTATTAGAGACAGGAAGAAAACTTGCACCGATTCACAGCTGCTTACAATGTAGCCATGCCTTTCATAGCAAAACAAAGCAATTACATCAGTCAACGGTTCAAATCCAGTTCTCACCTCTTCAAACACATTTACATAAGCAACACCACCGTACTGAAATGCTAAGCTTTAAACTTTAAATGTTGGTTGTTTATACCATTTTACATATTGAGATGACTTACATGTATTATCAAAGATGTCTGTCGCATTTCAAGTCAGAAAATGTTTTTTTCTTGTCCTTACACAGCTGCTCATTTAATAAAACATTGGGAAGGGGAAATCAAAATGACTAACTCACTCTCTCCTTTTACACAACACATATATATATATATATATATACACACACACACACACATACACAGAGAGATATGACATACATGTGTGTAGCACACATCTTACATGTATGTATAGAAATATGTGTGTATATAATGGAGAAAGGCTGTGTGAGTGCCTGTGCGCATCTACAACTAATTCACCTCCCAATCTGCAGTTAAACTTTTTCCTGTATATTAAAAAAAAGATCTCTTTAAAGTATCTGTATTTAAGACTGCAACCACCAAAATTAGAAGTTATGTACTTACCAAAACTTGGCATCTTCTGTATTGTCCAATTTCATTCTTCCTCACTCTTGGGTCTCTGGATCTGATCTTGGATCTGACTCAGCCGCTTCTCAGGACTTATGATTTGAGCCTTGAGCTCCACTTTCTCCCATAACACCTCACTTCTCCTCTAACCTGCTCAGATCGAGCTTGCTGCCCTGTTTACATAAATCTACAATAGCTGTCAACAGGAACAATACACACATACATATATATGTGTGTGTTATATATATATATATATATATATATATATATATATGGGTCCGCTTCTAAATCTTGAATCTCAAAATCTCTAAATTCAAAATATTAAAACCAAAATCTCTAAAGCTCAAAATACTGAAAACTCAAAATATCAAAAAAACACAGGACAGCAACATTAACTATATTGCAGCACAACTACATACAGAAACATATTACTCTTTGCAAAGTATAGGCTGGAGGGGCAAGCCCCCATGCACCCCCCACATCCCCTGCTACTTAAATATATCAACTCCAAGATCACACTTCACTACACTAAGATGAGTTATTTTGTAGTATAGTAAATTAGAAGTGAAATGACTACGGTTACAACTGGCAGCCATGAAGCACGTAATGGTATGTTTACCATTTTCTGCTGTGGCGTTTGTATATATATATATATATATATATATATATATATATATATACAAATGCCACAGCAGAAAATGGCAAACATACCATTACGTGCTTCATGACTATATATATATATATATATATATATATATATATATATATATATAAAAATCTGGAGCTCAAACCAGGAACCTTTGGGTTCCTACATCTTCTAGATCACTCTCACCTGTTTAGGTTGGGGGATGTGACCTGAGGCAGAATGAAACTGGACAACTCAGATGCCAAAGTTATGGTAAGTACATAACTTATAAATCTGATGTTGTCCATTTCATTCTTTCTCACTCTTTGGTCAAAATCCCCAGCTACGTAAATCCTGGGTGGCCCTCATGGAAGGACATGGATGAGCACCATGGACCCAAAGGATGCTCTGCTCCTAGATACAGCATCCAATTTGCAATGAGAAACAAATGTATAAAACTTGGACAAAGTTGCTGCTGCACCAATTTCATCAATAGGGCGTCTGGCTGAAAAAGCAGACAAGGCAGACATCGACCTGGTAGAGCTCTTGGGAGATGGGGAAGCTGCATGCCATTCATGGCATAAAACAGTAGAAATACAATTAGTAATCCAGTTTGTTAGATTGATTTTGGACACTGCCTCACCTACTCGATTAGGTGATAAAGAAATATCTGCTCAGATTTCCTATATGGCTTCATTCTATGTAAACAGAAACACAACTGCCTATGTATATCCAACAAATGCAGCACATCTTTGCCTTTGTTTGTGTGATTGGGGAAAATGACTGGCAAATGAATAGCTTAGTTAACATTAGTCTCTGTAGCAACTTTAGGTATAAAGGTAGGATTTGTTCTTAAAGAAAACATATCTTTGAAAAACATAATGTAAGGCGGTTTGGATGATAAAGCTTGCAGCTCAGAAACTCTTGTGATGGCCAATAGGAAAATAGTTTTCCAAGACAGAAATTTCATGTCACAAGAATTCATAAGCTCAGACAGTTTCTGAGTAAGGCCTTGAAGCACAATGGTGAGATCCCAAGGAGAAGACGGATCTTTTACTGGAGGCCTAAGTAGAAAAAAAACTTTCATAAAGGCTCTACATAACCTGGATATTGAAAGTGGAGATGAAAATTTGCAACTGCTGCCAGTTGCAACTTTGTGGTGGAAAAAATAGCCCCCTTCTTGATAAAGGGAACTTCGGAACAGGATATATCTGAAGTAGAAGCTAAACAGGGATCAATATTCTGTTTCGATGTCCAAATTGAAAATCTCTTCCATTTGCTACTGTAAACCTTTTTTGTGGAAGGCTTTTGGGGAGCAAGTATAATTTCTCAAACCAGGAAAGCTAGCCGGGACTTTCGTAGAATCATTGAAAGTAGATAAACCAAGAGGTTAACCTTAGGGATCTGAAATTGGGATGCTCAGATGGAAGGGAAATCGGATCCAGTATCAGTGGGGTATACTTGCTGTGAGACTGTAAGAATGGGAACCATTCCTGACAAGGCCAGAAAGGGGCAATGAGAATCAAAGTGCTCTTCAACCTGCTGGCTTTCTGTAGGACTTTGGGCATAAGAGGAATAGGAGAGTAAGCATACAAGAGACCCAGGGGCCAATTGTGGACTAGAGTGTCCCTGGATGACTCCCAATGGGGGAACTAGAGCAAAGTACTTGTTGCACTTGTTGTTCAGGGGAAAGAAAAAGACTGCAGCAGGGTTGGCCCCATCGGCTGAATATCTGGTCCATTACTGACTAATTCATGGACCTCTCATGTGGACTCAAGATAGATCTGCTCAGTCTGTCCACCAGAACATTGGTCTCCCCAGGAATGTGTGTTGCAATGAGAAAGTGGGTTGAAGAGATTGCCCATTCCCACACCCTCATGGCCTCCCTGTAATAAAGGTGATGACATCGTTCCCCCCTGCTTGTTGATATACCCGGCTACTGTCATGTCTGTTTGAACTGCAATTGTTCCCAAAGGGGGTCAGTCTTGAAAGGCTTGCAAAGACAGAAGGATTTCCCTCATCTCCAGGACATTTATCTGTAATTTGGTCTCTGTTGTAGACAATGTACCTTGGACCAGTCGTCCTTGATAATGCCCCCCCACCCACCCCACCAGGGAAGCATCCGTGGTCACACTGGCTATGGGGGGGAGGGGGAACGGCCTGCCAAGATAGATATCATTTGAAAGCATCCTCCACTGGAGGTGACGCTTGCAGATCACAGTTAGACAGATGGGGGCAGATAGCGGATGATACAGAATGGACCATTGGACTGCTAGAGTCCATTGCAGTACTCGCATGAAGAACCTTACCAATGTAACTAGGAGAATGGCAGCTGACATGGACCCTAGGGCCCTCAAAACTAGGTGAGCAGGTGGATTTGGCATCTCCAGTAACAGTTGAATTTCTTGTCTCAAGGATATTATCCGCTGTGGAGGCAAAGCAGCTGTTTGCATTCCTATAAACTCTATGCCCTGTGCTGGGGACATCTTTGACTTTAAAAACACACAATAGTCTCAGAAACGCTAGACTTTTAATGAAGCTTTCAGGCTCTCAACCCTTCATCAGCATACATAATTCTCATCTCTTCACATTTAAATAGAGGAACAGTTAAAATCACATGACCAAACCAACCAATAAAAAATAAAAAATAAAAAAAATAAAATAAAATAAATTCAGAAAAATCATTTCATACACTTCATTATAAAAGACAAATATATATTAAATAGTATAACAATTTTAAGACATAATACTTTACATCAAAACCTGATTTGTCAGTTCATCATGAAAAAATGGTAATACTAACCTAACCTATTATAAACTATTCATTTGTCGCTTTACTAATATAGGTTTTATGCTGGTAGCATTATTTAAACCAGGGGCGGATTCTGCTTGCAACCTAATTATCCACTCTAACTCCCTTAGTTCTAAATGGTTGTTAACATCACCCCCCCTCGTACCCACTTGTATTATATCAATACATCTGAATTTGAAACTATGTGTGTTAAATTCTAGTATATGCTTGTATAAAGCATTGGTTTGTACCTGCCTATTTATCTCTGATCTATGCTCTATAATGCGATCTTTAAGCCTTCGTATAGTCTTTCCGACATAGAACGCCTGACATAACGTACAAGTAGCAAGATACACTAACTTCGTAGTATTACAATTAGCATTACAATAAAACTGAAATTTCCTATTAGTGACTGGATGCTTAAAATAACAATCTACTTCTAAGATGTCCCCACAACAAGTACAGTTATAACATTTATAAGTCCCTATTTTATTATGTATTGGACTTTGTTGTTCCACAAAGTCCTTATAACACAACATATTCTTTAAGGACTGATGGTTTCTATATGCAAAACTTGGTTTAGGCCCTGCTAGGTTGCTAAGTTCTGGCATAGCCATCAAAATAGGCCAGTTTTTCTCAATTATTTTACATATTTGATTTGTATAACCAGAATATGTAGTTATATATCTTATGGTAGTGTCTTTCCTTATTATAGGTGTAGGTAATACGTGGCCAACATCAGTCATATAGTTTGCAAATATAGGTTTATAATCAGTATTTCTACCCTGTGTTACCAATTCAATATTTCTATTAATAAGGTGTTCTGCATACCCACTTTTTATAAATTCTAATTTCATGACTGCTATCTCATTCAAAAATACTTGTTCTTCTGTTGTCAATCTACTCACTCTAATCAACTGTGACTTCATTATGCCTTTAAATACATGTGGTGGGTGCATACTAGTACTTTCTAAATATCTTATTGTGTGCACATCCTTTTTATGCACCATTGTTTGTATTTGATTCTTCTTCTTATACAGTTTTACATCCAAGAATACCATCTCACTTGGTGAAAAACACATTTTAAATCTAAAAAAACTTGTTGTATTATTAATGTATGTTATAAACGTATGAAGTTCTTCTTCCGTACCGTCCCATATAAAAAAACAGTCATCTACAAATCTAACATAACTTTTCACGTGTCTACTCAATGCATTACTATGATTTAAAATGTATTCTTTCTCCCAGTGAAACAATACCAGATTCGCAAAAGTGTTTGCCACAGAAGTCCCCATGGCAACTCCTGTTAACTGTTTGTATGGAGTACCATAAAAAATAAAGATATTATTTGTTAATACTAAATGTAAAAGCAAACATATATTCTCCACTTCACTGAGAGAAAGAATACATTTTAAATCATAGTAATGCATTGAGTAGTTTATTCCAGGTTGTAGATGGGTGATAGCTATATAGTTTACATCCAGTTTTGGTTTTATAGATTTGGAGTAAGTTTTGGTTCGAGCTTCTGAGTTGTCTGGAGAGAGAGTAGTAAGAAATAAGTGGTGCTAGTGTTGGACAGTATGATGGCAAGTAAAGGATGGAATGAATAATGGAGAGTTGAGAGAGTAGAAGAAGGTGAGGTAGTTCTAACCAGTTCATTAGTATTAAGTGAGATGCAGTGATGGGATTTATAGTTTTGATTTGCTGCAAATTGAGCTATCTTATTGTAGGCAGTTTGAAGCTTGGCAAGAAGGGTAGAGTCAAGATTAGTAAGGATCATATATAAGACTGGCTAGGAGTTATGATTGGGAGAGTGTAATTTTGGCATCAGAGGAAAGGAATTTTTTTTTGATCTGTAGAGCAGTCCAAGTTTTTGATGGGTCTTTTTGATACAATTATTGATATGTATGTCAAACTTCAATTGGTCATCTATGGTGATTCCTAAGCGTTTGGTGCTGGATTCTACTTGTATGGAAGCATTGTTAAGGGATAGAATGGAGAAAGTAGATTTGATATAGGACAGAGTTTTAGGGAGGAACAGTAGCAGTTTTGTTTTTTTTGGATTGAGAATGAGTTGATTGTCAGTAAGCCAAAATTCTATTGAGTTAAAGGCAGTTTGGGTGGCAGAATGGAGCTCCGAGAGGGAGCTGGCTATAGTAGTAATGGTCGAGTCATCAGCATATTGAACTAGGGAAGTCGAGGGGGAAGAGGTATATATATTGTTAGTGCAAATATTGAAAAGTAATGGTCTTAAAATGGAGCCTTAAGGGACACACCCATTTGGACTGGTAGAGGTGGTGAGAGTTCGGTCTGCCATTTAACTGATTGGGTTCGATTGGAGAGGTAGCTAGAGAACAAATAAATAGCTTCAAGGGAGTTTAGTTCTTGTAGTAGTTTATTTAAGAGGAGAGGATGAGAGACTGTATCAAATGCCTTGGACATATCCAGAGATAAGCAAGAAACTAGCTTGTGGTCATCCATGGCTTGAGAGACTGTGGAGAAAGGATTGGAGTGCAGTGGTAGTGCTATGTCTAGGTCTGAAGCCATGTTGTGTAGGAGTTAGAAGATTGTGCTTAGAAAGATATTGCATGACCTGTTTGTGAACACATTTTTCAAGGACTTTGGAAAGAGGGGACAGGATAGCAATGGGATGGAAGTTACACATATCAGAGGAGTTGTCGCTCTTGTGTATTGGAAGGGTATGAAACTGCTTCCAAATGGATGGGACTTCTCCTTCTGAGATAGAGCAATTTATTAGAATGGATACTGGTAGGGCAAGGGTCTCTGATGCAAGTTGCAGAAAGTTGGGCGGAATTTTATCTGTGGATGGGCAGCAGGGTTTTAAGTTGGATAGTAAAGTCTTGATGAAGGAAGTTGGCACTGGTTTGAGAGGGATGTGGGTGAAGGAGGATTTGTGACTGGAGGATTTAAAGTAGATGGTGTGTTAGAGTTTGATAGCTTGGATATGGTGCCAATAAAGTAGGAGTTAAATAGGGAGGCAATTTCTAAAGGGGTGTTGTCAGGGGATGGGTTAGGGGGAGAAGGATTGCCTGGGTGGAGTATCTGAATAATTGAGTGCCAGAATTTTTTTGAGTTGGATTTTAGTGCTGTAGGAGGGTTGAAGTCTTTTTTGTCTTAGTTTATATGTTTCTTGCTTCTCTATATTTTTGTAGATCTTTAGGAAGTTTAGTTTGGGACCAGTTTTTCCAAAATTTATCTCTATTTTTCATAAGGTTGAGAGTAGTTTTGGACAGCCAGGGTGAGACTGTTGATTTAATGTGAATGGCACGAATGAGAGCTACAGAGTCTAGTATGTTGAGAATGATAGAATTGAAGCAAAGGACAGCTTCATCTAATGGCAGGTATTTTAGAATGTTCCAATCAACTGCAGAGAGGAGGGCATTAAGAGTGTCAGGGTTAAAGTTTGAGAGTTTGCGGCAGGTGATGTATCTGGGTGGCTTTGAAAGTTGGGGAGAGAACCTAGTCACTTTTACAGGAGAGTGGTCACTTAAGCAGTTTGGCATTGTCTGGGGGCTATGGTATTTCAAAGGTTGGGATACTAAAATCCAGTCTATTAATGTATGAGTAGTGTGAGAGTTATTCGAATGGGTTGGGTGGGCGATAAGTTGAGAGAAGCCATACAAGTTAATGTTAGTTTTTGAATTGTCATTAGTGATAGATAACCAGTTGATATTCACGTCCCCAATAATAATGCTTTCATTGTGAAAGTTGTGTGAGAAGTAGGAGAGGATATTTTCTAAAATGGGGATATTATCACCAGAGAGTATATAAATTGCAGCAATGGTAATGGAGTTGTGGTCATTAATTTTGAGATTTGCTATGATCAGTTCAGCAGGTGCAAAGGATGGGGTAAGGTTTGGGTAGCATAGTCAAGGTGCGATGGTTAGCATAAAGTATTGCTACGCCACCTCCTTTTTGGTTAGGGTGATTTAGGCGTAGTATGTTATAGCCTGGGGGAAGGATGTCATTATCAGGGATATAAGGTTTTAACCAGGTTTCAGTCAAGGAGACAATATCAGGGTTATGATTAGTAATCCAGGTGTGAAGTTCGCAGACTTTGTTTAGTATACTGTGAGTGTTGATAGAGTAAAAGGAAATGTGTTTTTTTGAAGGGGGAGGGGGGTGAACTAGAAGGAGAAATAGGTCCAGGGTTAGGGTGTATATCGCCAGATAGGAGAAGGGTAGGTAGTAGATGGTAGTACTTTTGAAATGGTATTATGTAGTAGCAGAGTTTGGGTTTGCTAAGGGAGGTTGAAGGATAAGTATAAGACAATTTTATTTTTGGGAGTGGAGTGTTAAGAGCAAGGATGGAAGAAGAAATGAGTATAGGGGGATGAGCAGCATGGGAGATTGTGTAGAGGTATGTAGGAGTTATTGTTACAGGGGAGAGTTTATAGGGATGGGAGGTTGAAAGGAGAAGGAGAGTGAGTGGGGGTAGGAAGAAAAAGTACAGTTGTGAACACTTACCATAAATGTAGATGTTCAAGTGTATTCACTGTTGCAGTCATTACATTTGGGTTATCTACTTGCAGGTTGCCCTCAGTCAGCCTGATTAACAAAGTCTTGGGTCCTGCGTCGGTTGCTGTCCCTTCTTCCATGACATCAGGTCGTCAGGGGTATAAAACATGCAGCCGACGCCATTACATCAGTTTTTCCAGCCCCAGATGTCAGGTGCCCCCATAATGGGAAGCAATTAAACATAAAAGCACAAAGATATACCTCCAACAAAAAAAGCAAATACACCAAAAAGGCTTTTAAGCATAGTAAAGGAAAGTAGAGGTATAGCCAAAAGAAGTTAGGGGGCTGGAGGGAAGGTAACCAGGACTGCAACAGTGAATACACTTGAACATCTACATTTATGGTAAGTGTACACAACTGTACTATGTTCTTCGTGTTTCACTGTTGCAGTCATTACATTTGGGTAGATTCCCAAAGCTATGGTTGGAAGGAGGAGTTTAGATAGCATTAGGGCCAACTATAAGGCCCTGCAAGACTGTAGTGGCAAAGCCAGCTCTGGATTTAGAGAAAATTGGCAAATGATAATGCTTGGTGAAAGTATGGACAGAACTCCAGGTAGCAGCTTCTAGGATGTCCCTGAGAAAGGTTGTAGAGGTAGATGCAGCCCTGGTGGAGTGAGGTCTGATCCCCTGGGGGAAAGGTTTTCCATGGTGCTTATAGCAGAAATGAATGCAACGGCTTATCCATTTAGAAATGGTTTGCTTTGAAATAGCCTTCCCCTCTGCCCCTGCAGCAAATGCTAGCAGCAGTTGCTCAGATTTCTTTTGAGGTTTAGTCCTGTCCAAGTAGAATCTAAGTTGTCTGTGCACATCTAAGGAATGCAGTATCTATTCGCCTTTATTCTGTGGATTGGGAAAGAAGGTTGGCAAATGAATGGACTGATTAAGAGCAACACTGAATACCACCTTGGGCATGAAGGATGTATTGGTTCTGAGGGACACCCTGTCCGCATGAAAGATGATGAAAGGCTCCACTGCCATAAGGGCCTGTAATTCAGATACCCCTTCTAGCTGAAGTGATTGCTAAAAGGAAAGCTGTTTTCCAAGAAAGAAAGTTTAAGTCTGCAGTAGCAGCTGGCTCAAAAGGAGGTAGAGTGAGTTTCTTCAAGACAAAGTTAAGGTCCCAGGCTGGGGTTAGAACTCTCCTGGGTGGTCTCAAATTTTGGCCCCTCTGAGGAACTGCTTGAGCAGTGGATGAGAGAAGAGGGGAGGTTCTGTGTTATAATGAGCTGAAATGGCTGAGGCGTGGATTTTAATGGAGGAAAAAGACAGGCCCTTGTGAAGTATCTCAGTTAAGTATTGTAAAATCTGAGGTAAATTGGGCGCTGCTGTGCTCATCCCTTGAGACTGGTTCCAGGCACAGAATCGTTTCCATTTTTCAGCATAAGATTTTCTAGTACTAGGCCTCCTTGCCTTTAAGATGATATCCATCACAGGTTTGCTGAGGGACGGTAAAGGAGAGATTAAGTAATTAGCCAGGCTGCTAGGTCCAGTGTTGGAAGCTGAGGGTGCAGAATCTGGTTCTCCTGCTGAGACAGCAGGGAAGGAGTCTGAGGCAGGTGCCATGGAGATAAAAGTGACACACTGCACAGGAGGGGGTACCAGTGTTGGTGCGGCCAGTCTGGAGCAATCAAAATCATCCTTGGTTTGTCCTGTTTGATTTTTAGTAGTACTTTGGAGAGCAGAGGCAGAGGGGGGAAGGCATAGACTGATAGGTTTTTCCAGCTGAAGGACAGAGCATCCACTTTCCAGGCTTGTTTGTGGGGAGTCCTTGTGCAAAATGTGTCCAATTGGTAGTTCTGGGGAGAGGCAAACAGGTCTATATCTGGCCTCCCCTATTTGCTTGTCAACATGTTGAAAATCCTTGGTTCCAGTTTCCACTCATGTGGGTCCATGAGGTTTCTGCTTAGTCCGTCTGCCAATGTATTTAATTTTCCTGGCAGGAATTGAGCTTGTAGGTGCACTTGGTAGCTCAAGGCTGTGTTCCACAATGCCATGGCTAGTCTGCAGAGGGGGTAAGAATGTGTACCCCCCTGCTTGTTTATGTACCACATAACAGTGGTGGTGTCCATCTTTTACCATTAGTTGTCCTGGAAGAATGTGGTCCTTGAAGGCTGTCAGAGCATTCTGTACAGCTAACATTTCTTTTTGATTGATATGCAGGTGCATTTGACTTGGGTTCCATTTGCCCTGAATGCACTTCCCTGCCAGGTGAGCCCCCCATGCATAGTCTGAAGCATCTTTTGTTAGGATTTGGGCGGCAGGGGGTGGTGTGAAAGGTAGTCCCTTGTTTTGGTGGCAGGCCTCTGCCCACCAAAAGAACTCTAGGCGTAGGCAAGGTATGATCGGAATCATTGTTTCTAGGTCTTGAGAATGTTGATACCATAGGCTTTTTAGATACCACTGTAGTTTCCTCATATGCAGTCTTGCATATGGAATTTGAAGAATGCAGGAGGCCATGAACCCCAAGGCTTGCAGTATTTGTCTTGCAGATAGCAGGGTTTTTGTGGCCATTTGTTTGAAGTAGGTTGTCAAATGAATTTGCTTTTCTGGCATGAGGTAAGCCATCTGGGAAGTTGTATTCAAGCCTGCTCCTAGGAATATAATTTGTTGACAGGGTACCAGGTGTGATTTCTTTTCGTTTATGGTGTACCTCAGACAAGTAAGAGCCCTTTTTACAAAGGTCAAATGATTCAAAAGTATGTCCTGGCTTTCTACCTGAATTAGATAATTGTCCAGGTATGAGTATATTTGAATATTTCTTTGCCTGCAAAATGCAATAACTGGAGCTAGGCACTTTGTGAATACCCTGGGTGCAGTAGATAAGCCAAAGGGCAGTGCAGAGAACTGATAGTGCATGTAGCCTGCTTTGAAGCATAGGTATCTTCTGCAAGATTCCCTGATTAGGATGTGCATGTATGCTTCTTTTAAATCTAATGTTGCCAACCAGGCATCTTTCCCTAGCATAGGAAGTAATTCATGAAGAGTCAGCATCTTGAATTTTGGAATCTCCAAAAAGGTGTTTAGTATAGACAGATCCAGGATAGGACGCCATGAATTGTCTTTTCTGGGTACCAGGAAAAGTCTCGAGTAGAAACCTTGTCCCTTTTCCTCTTCTGGTACCAGATGAATAGTCCCCATGCTTAAGAGAGAAAGTACTTGTTTTTGGGCCTCTGCCCACTGATTTGGGGGTAGATCCGGCTACCCACTTGGTGTTGGCAACATGTGGAAGTGAATTCTGTATCCCTGGGACACTATATTTAAAAACCATTTGTCCTGAGTAATGAGTTTCCAGTTCTTTGCATGAAGAGCAATCTTTCCCCCCAAAGGGGCAGTCATTTGATAAGTTCTTGGAAATTTTAAAAGGAAGTCACTGAGTTTACCATAGGGGGGAGTCTTATTATTCCCAGACTTGGAAGTGGAGGCCCCCCACTGCTTAGTTCTGAGAGTCCCCTGGGACTGAAACCTGGGGTTTTTGCTGTGTCTGGGTTTGGCTTGAGAAGACCTGGAAGGGGCTGGAAAGGAACAGTTCTTAGAGGGCCAGTGCCTACTAAATCTAGGAAGCTGAACTTGTAAAAAATCTTTAACAGTTTGCATAGATTTAGCTTTATCTTCCATCTTTTTAAGAACTTCCTCAGCCTTGTTGCTAAACATGCGGTCCTGATTTAAAGGAGCATCCAACAATTTAGCTATAACATGATCAGGCAAAGATTGCTCCTTAAGCCATGCATGCCTTCTGAGCACAGACCCAGTAACAGCAGCCCTGCAAGAGGCCTCTAATGAATCAAAACCACATTGCAAAGTATGTTTTCCAACTTGTTCAGAAGACTGCATTAAATCCTGTAATTCTTTATTTTCCACACAGTCAGGAATCTACATAATTTTCTGTTTAAGCAGTCCAATAACATGTTGCTGATATTTTAACATATGAAACTGGCAGTTTAAAGCCCTAATGGCCAAGGTTGCAGAAATGTAAACCTTCTTACCCCATCTATCTAGCACCCTGGAGTCTCTATCAGAAGGGATAGGATTTTTAGCAGTAGAAGCCTTAATGCCCTTGAGCCTCTGTGAAATAAGTCTCTGGATCTGCAATAGGATTTTTGAAAAGGAACTTGTGGGACTCAGGGACGCTGTAGTATCTGTCAGGTTTTTCTGGGAGCAGGAGGCAGGGAATCAGGGGCCAAATTAAATTCCGAGAAAGCATCATCAACAATATCTAGTACAGGAGAAATAACTAAAGGCCTATGCTGAGGTAGGAGAAGGAAATCCTTAAGCCTCTTTTTTGAATCAGAAATATCCTGGCTTTCCCAATGGAAATGCTCCCTTAGAGTATGTAAGGTTTCCCCAAAAGAAAAATCCTCAGGAGGGGACGCAGAGGGAATAGAGTCCTCTGCATCAGGATCCTCATAAGTAAGAAAGGACAAATCCAGATCATCAGAAGAGTCAGAAAAAACAGAATCCTGATCAGAAGATTCATAATCATCCTCTTAGAAGGGGGGGGTGGCTACCCCTGATTAGAGTTATTAGATCTTCAGCCATTCTTATAATTTGTTTTTAGGCATAGAAGCCTGAGCATGTGGCCTGGGCATCAGTTTTTTAGACATGGATCGAGATTTAGGCCTAAGTAATGAAGGAGGCATCGATTTAATATGCAAGTCCATAGGCCTGAATACACCCTCAGAAACTGGTGCCTGCATAGCAGCTCTGGACCCATCCAAGGTAGAGACATCCGCAGGTTCCATAGTTGAAGCATCTTGCGGCATACCAGACTCCGAATGGGTCTCAGTAGAGGTCTGTGAATCAGAAGTAGCGGGTATCAGGGGCTGCGAAAGCGCCTCACTGAGTACCAGCGAACTGGCAACTGGCTTAGGAGAAGCGTCGTCGGCAGTTTTGGACTCTGGCAGCCTGTGTCTTTATCTTTGCGTTTTTTCAGAATCCCGGTAGTCAGATGGCTAACCAACAACATTTCTGGATAATTAAACCAAGAACCGAAATATTTAGAGGCAAAAATATACCCACGACAGATAGTGCCCTGATTAAATAAAGCACAAAACCAACAGCAAGGTACGTTGTGGACTGGGCCTAGGCAATTAATACAGTATGAATGAAAATCTTTATGAGGTATTTGCTTTCCACAAGTAATGCAATTATTAACTTTTACTGACATCGGTAAGGAGCAAGAAAAAGTTTCCCCAACGGGGTACTTAGCTTTAGTTGAAGACTCCTGTTCTGAAACTCGAAAACGAAAATTTCAGGAGTCAGCCGACTGGCACTTGCGAACTGCTTCTGCTTCGGGCACTGCACGGCAAGAAAGACTGATGTAATGGCATCGGCTGCATGTTTTATACCCCTGACATCATGAAAGAAGGGACAGCAACCGAAGCAGGACCCAAGACTTTGTTAATAATGCCAACTGAGGGCAACCTGCAAGCAGATAACCCAAATGTAATGACTGCAACAGCAAAACACGAAGAACATCTGGTACAGTAAGAGGAGACATTGAGATAGTAAGATGTGGTAGTGTATTTAGAGGAAAAGTTATGAAAGAGCAGGGTAGTATGGCCTAAAAGAAAGGGAAATTGGGGGTAGAGTTATGAGAGGAAGAGTTGGTTACAGGTATAAGAATAAGGAGTACCAGTTTAAGTAAGGGAGTTGCAATGTAATGTTAGTATAGGGGCTGTTACATATGCAATACTAGAGGGTTGGTTTGTGCGATATGAAGGGGCGGGATTGGGTGGGAGGGGAAATGGTGTGGCTAGGTATAAAGGAAATGATATGGGGGGTAGGTGGGAATGGGAGCGAAGTGAGCCCGAACGTAGCGAGTGGGAATAGGGGTGGGAGGGGAGCGAAGTGAGCCCGACCGTAGCGAGTGGGAATGGGGGTGGGAGCGGTGCAGCACCTACTAGAGTGAGATCGCCCAAAAAACAATCAGTCCCACTCCAGGAGGTCAGGCTAAAGGCAAGTTTCAACTTTAAAATATAACAGTTTGATACAGGAGGTCAATAACCAGGTGTACAGTAGGCAGGGGAATTTGCTTGGCAGCAATCTGTAGATAGGAGTATGGGAATGGCAGTAGGAACCCATGGTATAGTGCTCAGCTTCAGTAATTAACACTAACAGTAGTTTGAAATACTCGGACTTGGCAGAGACACACTATATTCAGCCCTGCACAATATTTTCTGTACTTGACAGGGATATTAACATACTTAGTGTGTATCCCTCACTGATTAGGTTTCTTATAATGTTCTGGTCAGGGCCGTTTTCCCGGTCGCTGAAGGGGGGTAACCAAGTAGCAGTATTTAAGATAGGAAGTCCAGGATATTTGTAGGTAGAATAGGAGGGAGAATGGCTAGGGAGCAAAAACAGCAGCACAGTTGAAGTTTTTGAATTGTTCCTTGAGAAAACAGGCCCTGAAGAACCTCTGGAAAAAAGGGCAGATGATCCCGAGGAATGCCCAAAAAGGGGTTCCAAACCATATAATACCCCTGGAGAATTATATATAGAACCGAAGAATCCTGAGTAATCTTTAACCAAACTGGGACAGGGAAAGATGAAGAGAAAGACAGGAATGGGACTAAGAGAGAGGCAAGGCCAGACAACACCTGTCTTGTCTGGAAAGGGAGGCTTCTAAGCTAATGGAGTTTGAGTAGACTTAGCAGGAGAAACCCTTCTACCACCCTTCTTACCTTGGGGGGAGGGCGAGACTTTTCTGCGGAGAAAGGCTTATTAGGGTAATTCCTTTGAAACTTGGGAACAGGTGAAACAAAAATGCTTCAAATCCTGTAAAGCCTTACTCCTTTCCTGAAGGGACTTAAACAGCTCAGCAGCATCAAAAAGACATTTGTTATCTAACTGAGCATCCATTCGTTAAGCCGTAACAGCAAAGGCTGGAGGGGAAGCCAGGAATACCTTCTGAACACAGAACCAAAAGCAGCAGCTCTAAACGAGGCATCAGCTGCATTTAACAGAATGGCGAGCTACTTAAAAAACATATGCTAGTAGAGAAAAAGCTGAAGTCCTCCCCTCACAGAGTCAGGAAGATCTGAAATAACCTGATAGGTTGGGACAGAACAGCCAAAATATACCTGGTCATGTGTTTCTGGTAGTTTACAGCTCTAAAGGGCAAGGTGGCAGAAGTATACACTTTCTTACCCAACCTCTCTCCATAGTTCTGCTTTCCTTGTCAGAGGGCAGTACTTTGTAGAAGGCAAAAACTTCTAAACGTCTAGCCTGTAGACGGCTTATCAGAAGCAACAGAAGGATAAGCAGAAAGACACTCACAAAGGAATTTGCAATCCTCAGTCATCTTGTAAAACCTGTCATTTTTTTAGGAGTAGGGAGCAGGGGGCAGGAAGTCTGGAGCCCGAAAAGCTACAGAAAAAGGATCCAACAAGGTAGCAAGAACAGGAGAGACAGCAGAGGGCTTAGGAGACTCCATTTGAAGAAGCTCATAATACCTTTGCTGGACATCAGAGACCCAAGCACAATCCCATTAAACTCCATCATGCAGGAAATTGTATTACCAAAAGAAATCTCCTCAAAAAGAGAATCAGGACTAATATATTCCTCCTCCTCAGAACCATTATCCAAAGCTGTGAGAACGTGGGAAGAATATGTTAAGGATTTTTAATCAGAATCCACATCCTCATCTGATGAAACCTGCTCCCTAGGCTTCTTAAGGAGGATGGAAGGCCAAGGGGAGGGGCGCAGAGACCCCCGAGGAGACATCAAAGCCATAAGGGCAATAAACAGACCTTGTGTGAAATCTTGCCATTCACACTGAGGGTCTTTGGCAGCAGGAGAAAGGTGCTTAGTTTTCTGCTTCTTTTTCATGGGGACATCAGCCCTGAAGATCTTAAGTGGCTCAGACCTCTGATAGCACACTATAAGTGTAATAGGAATCTCTTCTCTGATCTAGATTTGAGGAACACCCCCAGGTCCTTTGGAAATAATCCGACTCTGTTTCCTCTAAACATCTGAAAAAAAGGTTTGCAAGGCTTCGAAGGTTGTGCAGGAAAGTAGATCAATGCTGGCCTCCAAAACAGTCGTGGCAAAAGCATCAGACTAAAAAACTGGGTGGTCTTCTGGGCTTTCACATAACCTCAAGAGACATGTGGCAGAGGCAGTACAGCCAAAGAATCCGACAGAGCTTTCTTGGTAGTCTTATTCGTGGGTGGCTGACCCTCAGGCCGGGAAGATTCCCCCACAGTACCCTCAGCCAACGATTTAAAACACTGGTTTCTCCATGTAGAGCTCTAAAGAAGAGAGATGACTATGCAAGGTTTTGGAACAAATGCCTGACAAATGGGACAAGATGTATGGTCGTGAGACGCATGTAAGCAAAACACACACTGCTCATGATGATCCTTATGGGGAATCTGTCTCCCACACTGGCATTACTCCCTTTCTGGATGACATGAATCCCAATAATCATAAAATAAAAAGGATATAAGAAAACCCTCAATGGGGCACTTATCTGAAAAATGACTTTGTATCTAGCAAACAAACAATTATGATTGAAGATGGCATTCAGACTGGAGGCAAATTTCTGAGGATGGGACATCTGTATGCCCTATGCTGTGTGAGGGGAGCATAGGTGGGACGTACAGCATCCCGATTACAACCTAAAGGCTTTGTTATACTGGCCAGACATTGGGCTATCCTTGGAGGGCATCCCTGTTGTAAAGTTCACTACTGTAAAGAATACTACAACAGTGATACAGAAGGACATTAGTTATAAAACAAATGCTACTGATAATAAATTTCCTAAAATATTCAGGCAACCCCCAAATCTTCATACTGCAAGGACTGGGGAATAGAATAGTGTCATCAAGGCGTTGGGTCTGTAGAAAAAGTTCTGTACTTACCATAACATTCCATGTGTGTTGTCCATCTCTACTTTTATTCTCACTGATGGGGTCGGATCGGATCAGTCTCTGTCATTTCAAAGGCTCGAGGTCTCCAGCAAAGCTTGTGGGCATCCCTTCCTTACCCATAACACAACTCTCCAACTTTCTCACATCTTGGTTGCTCCTAACAACTTACATAAAGAAACTTTTGGGGTGTGTGTGTGTATATATATATATATATATATATACATATATATATATATATATATATATATATATATATATATATGGGTCTACTTCTAATGACGAAGCCGATTAGCCGACAGTGAAATCACCGGCCAGAAAACCGACAACACACAAACCCGACAACGCGAAACACCGAACACCATAACACCGACACACTACACGTAAACAACACAGTACACTACAACACATATCCACTAGCCCTAACCCAAACCCTAACCCTAAGGTCCGACACTACCGCACACTCTCCCTACCTGCACCCTAACCCTAACTCACTTACACACCCAACCCCAAGCTCCGACACTACCGCACACTCTCCCTACCTGCACCCTAACCCTAACTCACTTACACACCCCGAACCCCAAGCTCCGACACTACCGCACACTCTCCCTACCTGCACCCTAACCCTAACTCACTTACACACCCCGAACCCCAAGCTCCGACACTACCGCACACTCACCTATCACACACCCTAACCCTACATCCCTGAGTATTGCACACTTACCTGTCCGCTCCCTACTCCTAAATCCCTCACTACCGCACACTCACCTATCACACACCCTAACCCTACATCCCTGAGTATTGCACACTTACCTGTCCGCTCCCTACTCCTAAATCCCTCACTATCGCATACTTACCAGGTCGCTTACACATTCCTTGTCGGTCTTCCGTCTGTCGGGATTCGGCGTGTCGGTCAACTGCGTTGTCGGTCGTTCGTGTCGGTGATTTCACTGTCGGAATCGTTTCGGTCATTAGAAGTAGACCCATATATATATATATATATATATATATATATATATATATATATATCCTAAGCGGAACTTTTTTGTATTTTATGTATTTTCATATATATATATATATATGTATATGAAAATACATAAAATACAAAAAAGTTCCGCTTAGGCAAAAAGCAACTCGGCACTTTATTAACTTTAAACGCTAAAATATTACAAACATTTTTCGTTTAAACCAATGTTTAAACTTCTTCAGAAATTGGCAAACATCAGCATACTTTGATGCATTTACTTATACAGGAAACAGTTAGTCAATGCCCGCCAAAATTCAAACCAGTAAAAAAATCTTTAAAGTCACAGTTCTTATTTTCAGACATAACTTTTACATTAAACATAAAACCTATTTAAATAAATTTTATTATCTATTTTAATTTTTAATTGTATTCTAAATTAAAATTTCCTGGGTTAGGTATTGATTTATTTTACTATATACGTTTATAACGTTAATATTAAAATGAAAAACAAATAGCAATAAAAATGAGTGTCATTCGTTTTACAAGCATGTTCTTACTAAATAAAACGACATCCTGACAATTCATTTTGAAATAATTCATTTTAAAAATAATTCATTTTAAAAATAATAATATTATTAATAAAACCTTAGATATGTGCAGCGAATTAGGCAAAGCAATCACTAAAAAAACTAATATAAACAATTCATATTATAAATTAAAAATGAACATTTCTTTTGTGTTTTTTATGTATATAAATTTTTATACTTAATACATAAACTCATCAACTAACTCATAAGATAATCATTAGGATTGAATATTACCTGGTATTCAATTAGCAATTTTCCATATGTATAATTATACTTATAACCAGAAATCAATCCTACTTGCCACATAGATAAATATTAATAATTAAGAATATCTTACATGTCAATAGCTATCTGAATTTAATTGGCATGGAATGAAATAAGCATTCTATCACAAAATTGTTCACTTTATGCAACACTTCAAGTGTTAATATTATATATAATATTGTAAACAAATATAAAAATATCTAAAAAAATATAAAAAATGTAAAAAAATATAAAAAAATATAAAAAAATGTTATAACCTGTTTTTTATTTTTAAACTGTTATTATACATAATTAATTATCTTTCTAAGCTTCTTAATTTTAACAAGCTCGGCGGGCATTGACTAACTGTTTCCTATATAAGTAAATGCATCAAAGTATGCTGATGTTTGCCAATTTCTGAAGAAGTTTAAACATTGGTTTAAACAAAAAACGTTTGTAATATTTTAGCGTTTAAAGTTAATAAAGTGCCGAGTTGCTTTTTGCCTAAGCGGAACTTTTTTGTATTTTCAGTAGTACGGAGTTTTCTCGTTTCGTCGGTCTGTTTACTTTTTGTTTCCGCTATGGCTAATAGCACACCGGATAACTCGCTGGATAATACACCTGGGATTTTTAATCGTTCACAAGAAGGAGAGAGTGGATCGGTGAACGAACTTACTTTATTGGTCCAGCTTCTCTCCCAAAAACTTGACCATATGAATGAGAGGCTTGACTTAGTAATGGCAGCGCAGCAAAGCAAGAAACAACAGGACCGAATGGTCGCGTCAACAACAGAGCAGCATAGACAGGTAGAACAGAATTGTTCATTATGCAACGATATGGGGCAAGCGGAAGGCAGAGACATTACACCGGGACAAATAACTAATTCAGTTACATCTGCACAAAGAGCAGCTGTTAATATATTACCAATACAACAGCCACAACAAATGCAGATGTCCAACATAAATAAGGATCATAGAATAACATTGGAAGATCGTACTAATAAAATTATTGAATCTATAGAGAACAATGCATTACCCTATAATAACCAATTACGTGCTTCACCCCTACTAGTTAATTCAACGATCAACTTGAAAGACTGGTTAATGGCACCAATGGGTTTATGGGAAAGCAATACTACAAATAATGGAACAGCACAAGAAAATGAAAGAGAAGTACCAGTATCAGAGTTATTGAATATCTTAGATTCGAGCATGTTGAAATATAAGAAACTAGGTTTGGAAATTGAATATTTTCACGAATGTTTAAGAATAGAAATAGTTCCCAAGGGACTTAGAACCTGGAGATACCCTACGGGTTTAATCCCAGGTTCCATATTCCTTCAAGACTTGATTAAATTATTTAATCAAAACAGAATGCATTTATTGGAGATAATGATAAAACATTATACGTCAACTATGAAAGACTTGGAATGTGAAATAGAAAATATAGACAAACAAATTAAACAACATGCTGATTTCTTAAGATATAAGTATGACTACCAACGATGCTTTCATAGCATCGAACAGCATTTGCAAAAGATAAGAGCCAATAAGGTCAGAAAATTGCAGAGAGATCAAGCTCAATATAAAACTGGTACAGCATATCCCCCACCTCCCAAGGCACATGTGCAGGCAAAGTACCATCCACTCAATAAGATACAAACAGATGAGACAAATAGCAATGATCGAGTTGCAATACATGAAGCAGAATCACAAGAACAAGATATGCATGCTAATGCCGACATAGATGTGGTACAGGAAGACAACATCAGGAGAAGTGATAGAATAAAGCAACGTAATACTAATAATCAGAACAATAACTATAATAAGAATGGAAACAACAATCAACAATCATCCACATCCAATACTGGACAGGGTTTTCCATGACGAAACCAAAGAAAGCAATGGAACAGGAGGAAAAAATCACAATCACAGGAGATAACAGCTGATATAGAATCAAGTGGAGTGGTACTAGTTAAAAATACACAGCAAGACTTCAAAGTGTACAACTTCTCGTCATTCATCGTCACCACACAATTGGCTAATATTTTAGCAAAAGGGTTAACCTTTGTACCTTCTAGTAAGATGGACATAGCTCATACTATATGTGATATCAAATTATTTGCAAGGAAACTGAATCTCAAACAACTTTTGGGTGATCAGGGTCCAGTCAACAATCCACTGAGAGTAGCTAGTTGTTATAATCCACCCTTACATAACATACTTCACACATTTGAAAAAATGTGTGAAATAGATGTAAGACAATTACATCAAAAAAAGCTAAGATACTCCTACAATTTATCCAAAGATGAGAGAGACAATATCAATTTATTAACCTCAGCTGATGTTAGAATCATGAATCCAGATAAAGGAGGAGGGTTAGTTATAATGGATATGGTGGATTACAATAATAAATTAACTGTCCATCTTATATCAGACGTCTATGAGGAATAATCAATTAATGAATATAACAAAGCCAATCAATTTATCAAAAGCTTGTTGAATGAATTGTTTATAGAAGCGAGAATTGATATACATCTCTTTAACTACTTAATGATAGAAGCCCCAAAAGTACCAACAATATTCGGAGTGCCAAAAATCCACAAAAGTATCCAGAATCCACCATTTAGACCAATAGTGGATGGTAGAAATTCCTCCACATATGCTTGTGCTAAGTATGTGGATTTGATCCTTAAGAAATTTGTCATTAAGGATGAATGGATTATTAAGGATTCATGGAACTTTTTGGAGAAGGCTAACAATCTAGTTTATCAGCAAGAGAATAATTTCATTTCAATAGACGTGAAGGAACTTTACACCAGTATTCCTCACCAACAAGGTATTGAATGGGTATTAGAAAATATACGTAATAAAAATGCACAACCAGATGAAATAGCTCTTGTAGGAGAATTGCTGGATATAATTTTGTTGTACAACTTCATCTTATTTGATAAGCAATTCTATAAACAAACGAAAGGAGTTGCGAATGGATCCCCATGCGGATCAAGTTTTGCGAATCTAGTCATGTCCTATTGGGAGAAGAATTATATTTTTAACAATATGCCTTTCAAGGACAAAATAATATTCTATGCTAGATTCATAGATGACATTCTAATAATATTTCAAGGAGATGAAAATCAAGCAATAGACATGATAAATTTATTTAACAGGAGTACCAATTTTTTGCGATTTACTCATACATTCAATGAAGAATCCGTAGCTTATTTGGATGTGAAGTTGAGCAAGAATACATTAAATGAATGCTATGAAGTGAATATCTTTAGGAAACCAACTTACTCCAATAAATTCTTACATTTCTCCAGTGAACATCCTATACACCAGAAAAAATCGGTAGTAAAGGGACAACTCGTCAGGGCAGCACGTATGATTACAACGGATACAGAATTTGATAAAGAATGTTTGTTGTTAAAACAGATGTTTATTAATAGACAATATCCCTCTAGCTTTTTGGATCCCATATTAGAAGAAGTTAAAACAAAAAGACAAATGGGCCACTTTATTCCTATATTAAAGCGGAAATGTGTCACCACTCCAAATGAAGGAGGGCAAAATACCTTTGAAGCGCAAATAATGTTAAGAGGATGACCAAACAATGAAAATTACAGTGCAGCATGCATTCTAAGATTTTCTATGGACTTCAGTAGTATTACGGAGATAATACTCAAAAACTAGAATATTCTTAATGATGATCATGCATTAATGTGTAAGTTAGGCCCGATGCACAAAATTATATGTAGGAAGGGCCCTAATCTTAAAAACATTTTGCAGAAATATCAAAACAACAAACCAGCAGTAATGAATAGAGGGATGGGACAATGTGGAAATTGCCCTTACTGTTTTTATATGTCTTTAGGTATATCATCAGTCATTAATGGCTATAAAGTTCATATAAAGGGGAAATTTAATTGTAACTCTAAAGGAATAGTGTATTTAGCCTCTTGTCAATGTTGTCCCTGTTTCTACATTGGAAAGATGGAGCGGAGGCTAAGAGATAGGGTGTATGAGCATGTAAGAAGTATTAATTTACAAAAAGAAGACAATGCTCTATCAAGACACGTTATGGAATACCCCAATCACAAATTTTGCTTTAAAGTTATTTTTCAACTTAAGCAAGATATGAGAGGGGGTCCATTCAATTTACTTCTAGAGAAAAGTGAATTGTTATGGCAAATTAAATTGAATGCGTTCACCTACCCAGGTCTGAACGAAAAATGCTCAATAATGAGCTTGTTAAAATTAAGAAGCTTAGAAAGATAATTAATTATGTAAAATAACAGTTTAAAAATAAAAAACAGGTTATAACATTTTTTTATATTTTTTTACATTTTTTTATATATTTTTTTATATATTTTTATATTTGTTTACAATATTATATATAATATTAACACTTGAAGTGTTGCATAAAGTGAATAATTTTGCGATAGAATGCATATTTCATTCCATGCCAATTAAATTCAGATAGCTATTGACATGTAAGATATTCTTAACTATTAATATTTATCTATGTGGCAAGTAGGATTGATTTCTGGTTATAAGTATAATTATACATATGGAAAATTGCTAATTGAATACCAGGTAATATTCAATCCTAATGATTATCTTATGAGTTAGTTGATGAGTTTATGTATTAAGTATAAAAATGTATATACATAAAAAACACAAAAGAAATGTCCATTTTTAATTTATAATATGAATTGTTTATATTAGTTTTTTTAGTGATTGCTTTGCCTAATTCGCTGCACATATCTAAGGTTTTATTAATAATATTATTATTTTTAAAATGAATTATTTCAAAATGAATGGTCAGGATGTCGTTTTATTTAGTAAGAACATGCTTGTAAAACGAATGACACTCATTTTTATTGCTATTTGTTTTTTGTTTTAGTATTAATGTTATAAACATATATAGTAAAATAAATCAATACCTAACCCAGGAAATTTTAATTTAGAATACAATTAAAAATTAAAATAGATAATCAAATTTATTTAAATAGGTTTTATGTTTAATGTAAAAGTTATGTCTGAAAATAAGAACTGTGACTTTAAAGATTTTTTTACTGGTTTGAATTTTGGCGGGCACTAACTGTTTCCTATATAAGTAAATGCATCAAAGTATGCTGATGTTTGCCAATTTCTGAAGAAGTTTAAACATTGGTTTAAATGAAAAACGTTTGTAATATTTTAGCATTTAAAGTTAATAAAGTGCCGAGTTGCTTTTTGCCTAAGCGGAACCTTTTTGTATTTTAAGTAGTACGGAATTTTCTCGTTTCGTTGGTGTATATATATATATATATATATATATATATATATATATATATATATATATATATATATGTTTATTATTGAATTCCTTGAAACTGCATCCGATCGGCCTTAACGCTGAACCAATATCTTGAACATTGCAACAGCGAACAAGCAGGAAACTTCAAACTGAATACATTGACTCCCACAGTTCGATGTATTCGACATAGCAGGAGGTGACGTCAGTCACCCAAGCTATGCACCGTAATGTATTGTGACACTCTAGAGTGAACTGTACATCACTTTTACTATTTTGTGGGGGGCTGCACCCCCAACAACCCTGCAAATTATATATACCAACTCCAAGATCGCACTACAGTAAGGAAACGGGTTAATTCCCTATTCCTCATAGAAACGCAATCTCCAATCAAAATTCTGAACTCAAATACTTTAACTATACTACCCATGTGATGTAGTGTAGTTGATGTATTTGGGTTCACAAAACTCCCTCTTGGAAAACTGCAAGTCAACACTGTCACTCTCGATCTAATGCAATTTGCAAATCTAATTGTAATACATATATATATATATATATATATATATATATATACATATACATATATATATATATATATATATATATATATATATATATATATATATATAAACCAAAGCATTATTTCTGAGGCTATAGAGACCTGTAAAATCCAATTACTACTACCCGGTCTCCCAGGATAATAGGCAGGGGTTATGGAGGGTGGGTTGTGAGAATAAAGGTCGAGATGAACAACACACATGGAATGGAATGTAAGTACCCAACTACTTTGTGTGTTGTTGTCAATCTCATCTTTATTCTCACTGATGGGACAGTGTCCCAAGCAACCTGACTCTTGGATGGCTCATGGGAGTATATTCCTCAGTACCATAAAACCAAAAGAGGCTCTACTACTAGAGGCCAAATCCGCTTTGTAATGAGCAATAAAGGCATGAGGTTTTCCCCGTGTTGGTGCTGCACAGATATTATCCAAAGGTAGTCTAGCTTGGAAAGCTGCAGATGTGACTATTGACCTAGTGGAATGAGCTTTAACGGGTTTAGGAAGAGCTCTGTTCTTGGAATTGTAAATGTAGGATATACATAGTGTAAGTCTTGTGGATAAGGTAACTTTTGAGACTAGTTGACCTTTTCTAATATCAGAGTAAGAAATAAGGAGCTGATCTGATTTCCGAATTTCTGAAGTTCTATGCAAGTAGAAATATAACTGTCTACAAACATCTAAAATGCAGTGAATATTCTTTATTTTGAAAGTTTGGGAAGAAAACTGGCAGCTCAACAGTTTGAGATTACTTTCTGACACAGCCTTTGGAATAAAGGAGGGAGAGTGTGTAAAGAAACTCTGTCCTTATGAAAAACGATATGGGGGCTTGACCGACAAAGCTTGCAATTCAGAAACTCTTCTGTCCATAGTAATAGCCACTAAAAGGAAAGTTTGCCAGGATAGATATTTCAAATCACATGTAGCCGATGGTTCAGAGCGTGGACAGATAATATTTGATAGACGAAATTCAGATCCCAGGGCAGTGTTGGATTTTTGTACGGGGGCCTTATCACTGTAGTTCCTTTTAAGAAGGCCTTACAAAGTCTAAGAGAATTCCAGAACCATTTTCTCCTACATGAAAATTTGAAATTGCTGCCAGCTGAACCCTAATAGTGGCTGAAGCAGCTCCTTCATTGAAAGGTTTTGCCAATAATTCTAGAATAGACAGTACAGGAACAGAAAAAGGGACTGATTATCTTTACTTCTGTACAATTTTCATGTAGATGCTTTATGGGAAGATAAAATATGTTTGACTGGAGAGGAAACAGAAGGAAACCTGGCAATTAGGGGAACTGAAGCAGCCAAGCTGTTAGTTTGAAATTGTCCAGGCTGGGATGATCCATTCCTGAAGGGTGAATCAGAAGGTCTGGAGCAGGGTCCAAAATCCATGGCTTCTCCTGAGGAAGAGGCTGAAGAAAGGGAAACCAGATTTGATGAGGCCAATAGGGGACAGTCAGGATTACTGTAGTCTCTAACAAGCTTGCTTTCTGCAAAAACATGGGAATTAGAGGGATTGGAGGAAAGGCATAAAGAAGTCCCAGAGGCCAGTTGTGAACAAGTGCATCCCTTGGTGACTTCCCCTGCGGGAGGGATTAGGTGAAAATAGTTGCTGCATTTGGCACTGGTGGGCAATGCAGAGAGACCGCAGCAAGGCTGGCCTCATATTTGGAAGATCTCCTCTGTAATGTTCTGACTGAGGGACCACTTGTGTGGCCATAAAATGGGTCTGCTCATTTTGTCTGCAATCACATTGGATTTCCCCATGATGTGCATTGCTATCAGAAAGCGGTTGGAGGCTATTGCCCATTGCCAGACCCTTAGAGCTTCGATAAAGTGGATAAGATCTGGTTCCCACTGTTTGGGTACCAGACTACAGACTTATTGTCTGACTGGATTGCTGTTGTTCCTTTGTGCAGGAATTCGTTATGATTTTGTGTGACATTGTCAGTTCCAGGATAGACCATTGTGCGGAAAGTAATCACTGAAGTATCCTCATATGAAGACAAGCTAGAGGTATGAGCACTATTGACAACCATTTTCCCCCAGTACCTAAAAAAACAGTTTTGCAGAAGTTCGCGTCTTCCTGATTAACAATCTTACATGATGGCGGAGATAGTCTACTCTGTCTTGAGGGAGTCTTGCTATCAATGTAGTTGTATTAATCTCTGCTCCTATGAAGATTAAGTTTTGACATGGCTCTAGAACAGATTTTTCTAAGTTTATGGTAATACTTAGGAAAGATCAGAGATGAGGCATATAGTCCATGGCTTGTAGCAGAAGATGCCCAGTTGGTGAGATTATGAGCCAGTCGGACAGATATGGAAACACTTGGAATCCTCGGGGTCTCAGGTGAGCCGCCACTACTGCCCTACATTTAGTGAACACTCTGGGGGCTGTAGTGAGACCAGATTGCAGAGCTTGAAACTGGTAGTGACTGGATCCTAGCCGGAAGCACAAGTACCTTCTGGATAACCTTTCCATTTGAATGTGGTAGTATGCATCTTGATGGTCTATAGAGCACATCAAATTGTCTTCTCCCAGGAATGGAAGTACTGACTGCAGTGTTACCATTTGAAACTTGGTCCTTTTTTTACAGATTTGTTTAGATTGCTGAAGTCCAAAATGGTCTCCAGTCCCCTGCTTTCTTTGGAACTAAAGAATCTTGAGTAAGTTCCAGATCCTCTCTGGTCTGTGGGGACTTCTTGTATGACTCTTTTTCTTAGCAACTTTTGGATTTTTAATGTTGTTTTTTTTTGATGGGTGGAACGTCTGGATCTGAGTTGTTTACAGAATAGCAAAAAAGACTTCACAGACCACCAGGCTGTAGTAAAAATGTAGAACTTTTAATATAAAATGTAAGCGCTTTCAGGATACACCCTTCATCAGACATATACAAGAAAAACAAACAAAAACATTTCAAAAAGTATTTAAAAATCAATAAAACAATGAGCATCAAGATCTAATCATCTAAGTCACAGGTTTACGCATAAGAAACAGGTTTTAAATGTACCACTCCATTGAGCCTGGAATTTACAGGCCTCCCCTGCTGCAAGGGCGGAGTCTTCCATTATTGTTCTCCTCTCTCCTTCTAGAGGAACTTTCATCTTGTGTGCACCCTGGAAAGACCTTTGTGACTTTTTGAACCACATTTTCCCACTACCTCTCTGACCTTTGGCCACGGATGTAGTGGGTGTGGAAAAATGCACTCCAATGGCAGATAAGGTCTTGCCTTCCTGTTCTCACCTGGTAAGCATCTCTAAAGCTTAGGCCCAAAAAGAGAAGAGCATTGAAAAGGTGCGCTAATGAAGGAAGACTTGAAGGGCTCTGTGAAATCACAAAGGCACATCCGCCGCTCTACTTGTTCCATCTGCTGCATATGATATACATGTCATGGATGAATTGACAACTGAATTAAGGGTGGTGAGTTGAGCATTAACTATCTGCTGCCGTGTCAGCTACAGCTCCTTGTAGTGAGTCTTGATTGTTCATTTAGCAGGTCCCTCTGTAACCTTGTGAAGTGGGTGAGGTAGTTCAGTGACTAAGGCAAAGGTCGCTGGTGAAAAGACTTGCTTCCCATACCTATCCATAGTCCTGGAATCCTTATTTAGAGGATGGATAGAGGAACTGGTCTCAGATAACTCCATTTTGGTGGCTGCCACCATGACCATGGCATCAAATGCTACACCTTTTGTCACAAAAGACTTGTTTTTAGGAGCTGTAATGTATTTGTTTGGTCTCCTAGGAGTAAGTTCTATGGAGTCTGGAGTCTCCCAAGCCTTCCAAGAGATTAACTCTAAGCTCATCGGAAGGAGTGGTCACCCAAAAGGTTGAAGGGTGAGACCCAAAGGCCTTCAGTTAAACAGACTCTCCGGCTGAAGGGGATGTGGACTGCCAGTTACATCTGTTTTAAAAACCCCAGAATGTCTCCAAAAGTGACACCTTTGGAATGTGACTGTGGGCACCCTTCCACTTCAAGGTTGGTATCAGAAGTGATAGACTCCTCCTGGGAGTCAAGATGCTTCCTCTAGCAGGTCCCATTCCAAGGGACCTCCTCAGTGGGATATTCTGGTCAGGTTTCAGAAGAAGGGGGAGTCCCGTTGGACATCCTGAGACCTGGGGTCTCTAAGGTCCTGCAGAGAGGGTATGTGAGAAGCCAAAGGTACCTGTGCCAAACTGGGAGGAAGATCGAGGAGGAATGTGTCTTAGACTGGGAAGTAGAACTCTGCTCATGACTTCAAAGGCAGTCTGCTCATGCTTCAAAGAACACCCTGGATCTGACAAAATAGTTGTCTGAGCTGAAGGCATCTTGGGCACAGAAGAGAGAAGCTCTGAAGCACAGGTAGGAGCTGAACTCACCTACTCTGAGACCACCAAAGGCAGGGCTGGATCCAGAGAGATACGAACTGGCTTCACAGACCTGACAGGAGAGTGTCTGCTCCCAAAGGTTCCCTGCTACGACTGCATGGAAACACTCAGGACAGATACCAGATCCAATACAGACACAAGCTGGATATTGGAATCTTCAGGCTCCAAAACTGAGGGACAGATTGGAGGAGGAACAGCGCACCGAAGGTGGAAGACTGTCTGATCAGACACCTTTGGGTTTGTATCAGATAATAATTTGGCCAAGGTTTGTGTCTTTAGCAGCCTGTGCACCACTCTATCCACATCTTCATCAGACTCCTGGTGGATCAGGTAGAAAGGTTAGGAGATCTTGACCTGGTAAGGAAAGGCAAGGGGAACAGAGAAGGGATCAGCTCCAAGAAAGGAGACTGGCTCAGATACCCAAATTCAGTGGGTAAAGTAGTCTTCAGAGCTGCGGGTTCAGACAAGATAGACTTCAGAGCTGAGGGTTCTGACTGCTCTGAGGAAGTCTGGGATCCAAATTGAGCTGTCTGCTCTGAAGGTTCCACTGGAGTGGACGAGTGCTTTCTGCTTTGGCTCTGAAGATGATTTCAGAGCTGAAGCACTCTTTTAAGATTTCTCCGATTTTGGTGAAGTCTTGGAAGGTATAGCCTTCAGAAAAGTGTTGTTTTTTTTTTTTTTTTAACAACCCCTTCAGAATGATCTTGTTCTTGCACACCATGAGCACCCTCTGATTAAACCCATGGCAAACTGAACAGGATTCCTGTAGATAAAGAGGCTCCAAGCAATACACACACACAGTGTGTGAACCGCTAAGCGGCATCTTTTTTCCACATCCCTCACACTTTTTGAAGCCAAGAGGCTTCACTTTTGAGACAAAGAGGAATGAAAAGACACTCACAGAAACTTATAACAGTCCTCTAACATAAATGGACACAAAAATAGGAAGATTTTTTTTAATTGTCCTCTAAATAAAACAGACTATAAGAAAAGGGGACAGACAGGGGGGGGGGACATCCTCTAAATAAAACGGACATTAGTTAAGACATCCTTTAACTTAAACAGATACTAACAAGGGAAACTAAAGGTCACTAACACTTTTAAAAGACAGGGTAAGGAGAGAAACAGCTAAAGAGAAATTCTAGCCTAAAAGCAAGTTTTTAACAGTAACAATAACTATAAAAATAAAAGAAACACTTACCCCAGAGCTTGCAAGTGAACATCCTTCACAGTGTGGCAAACAAGATCTGAGGAAGTTGCAATATGGGTAAATAAGGATGCCCATGAGCTTTGCTGAACACCTCAAACTTTTGAAATGGTCGAGATGAATGACAGGTTGGATCTGACTCCATCAATGAGAAAAAAGGTGAGACTGATATCATTAGTAGTTTTCCTATACTTTTAACAAATCACTGTATGAGCAGAACAAGAAGATAGAAAAATTTACTCACATAACATTCCCTCTGTGTTGTTGATCTTCATTTATCCATTACCATAGAAGACCATTCACTGAATTCACATAGATTATGTAAAGTGTTCATGAAATGGGCGTTCATATTGAAACTTCCTTTTAAACACCCTCTAGCTCCTTGGGATCTGACCTTGGTTTTAAAGTCTTTAATGCTTCCTCCCTTTGAACCGACAGGCTACATGTCACAGTTTCTTTCATGGAAGACTATATGATAACCATTACTTCTGCCACAAGAATTTCTGAGATACAAGCATGATCTTTAAAAACCATCATTTGGTTTTTCATAAGGATTCAGTTTCACTAAGAACCAACCCATCCTTTCTCCCCAAGCTGGTTTCGGAAACTAATATTAATCAAACCATTGAATTCCTCATTTTTCTTTCCTAAGTTTTCTAACAAAGGTGAATACTGCTTACATTTGCTGGATGTTCACAGACAATTACATTTCTACCTCAGCAGAACTAAAGAACATAGAAAATTGGACCAGTTATTTGCATCTTCTCCAGTCCATCTCTGGGAAAATCTGTTTCAAGAGCTACCTTGTCAAAATACAATAAAAATAATCTCAAAACCAGCACCAGTGAGAGCGCACTCCGCTAGATCAATAGCCATGTCTTGTCATATTTTCCATTCCAAAGCTTCCATGGATGAAATACGTGCAGCAGCAATCTGGGCTACTCCACATACCTTTATTACTCATTACAAACTGGATATGGTTTCCAGGGGAAGAGCATCATTGGCTCTATGGTTCTCAGGAATATCATTCCATAAGGTCACCCAGGACCTAAAGTAGCTGGAGATTCTGTCCCAAAGGTAAAGGATAAATGAAGACTGACATCAGATAAAATATTTTCACTGCTGGCACTGGAAAACAAATACTTTCACATCCTTTCCTTTCCAATAGCAGCTGTTGCTTATACATGAAACTACAAGGATCCATCAAGTACAAACCACAGGGGGAAGGGACTCATTCTCAGCTTCCCTATGCCTGACTTGACCACCTGTGACTATAAGCCTTGGATTACTTCTAAAACCATCTGGACCTACAAAGCTGATGAGTATTTTTTTCACTTACTGTTTCATTGCTATTTAGCACTTCTCTGCTGCATTTATTGCTTTTGTTGAATTTATCACTGTTTTTCAGACTGCACTTGTTAAAGAAATGCCATCTGCTCATTACTGTAATGCTCTTAGGCTATTTTAACAGTATTCTGATATTTACTAACCTCCTCTGATACTGCAAAAGCTGTTCTGAGTTTGACAAAGTTCTCATGAGTTTGCCAAAATATTTCTAAATTTTGCAAAATGTTTGTGTTTGTAGAAGTTCTAAGCTTTCACACTTTTTTCTGTATTTGTGAACATTTTTCAGGGTTAGTGAAATTATTTCCAAGGATTCTTGATACCGCAGGAATTCTACCTTTTGTCGCAAAACATTTTTACTGCACTTGAGCTCAAAACCAGTTTTGCGTTAAGAGGGTTTATTTGCACTCTGGTGGGAACAGAGGGCTGATTCAACTCATCCTAGTTAAGAGCTGCTGGTGCAAGACTTACTGTGTTTATCTGACTGGCTTGAGGGTTTAACTGTGTTCATCCTGCGAGTATAAAAGCCTCTTGCCTTGTTTGTAAGCAAACCTCCCCAGTTTAAAATCCTCTGTAGGAAACTCTCTCCATAGTCTCCCACTGTTTACAGCTGCTCAAAGAGCTGCCAGTTTGTGGAGAGGGTAGCATACTACTAACCAATCTCAGACCTTTAAGCAACTCTCCCCTACTCCTTCCCATCTACTAAGGATCTGCTACAATGAATAGGCACTTCCCTGTCATCTTTGTTTCTGACCGGGTGGATATGGGCATCCTGACACAGTGTAGTAACTGTCTCATGTTCAATGATAGCCATTTAATGCTAGAACAGGCAAACAGAGATGTAGATACAAAATGTCATTGTAGATAAAACTCTCACAAACACACAAAAAATGCAATCCAGGCTGTTAGCATTACACCCAAAACACTCACTACCAACACTAATGAACACACATAAACCCATATATGTGGAGATACTCGCTTGTCATCTACCCAAACCTCCAGCATAGCAGTAACAGAGACTTGGCTAAAGCCATATATTAAAAACTCAAGGCTATTGCCTAAGAATAGATAGGCCCAAGAAAAAAATTGGGGGCATTGCTCTGATGCATCATAATACTTTTAATATAGTCCCATACAGCAAAACCACTCCCACATTTTCTACAGCCGAAATACTAATCTCACATGAAAATGAACAGCAGCAAAAGCATCTGCATTACAGTCATATATATATACCCCCCCCCCCCCGGCAACAATACCCCAAATACTTGAGGAAATCCTAGCCTGGTTATCCAAAAATGCAGAGAATGACGCAATCTTACTTGGTGATGTAAATATTAATTGGTTAGACATTATACATCACCACCCAACAAACAATATCAACCCAATTTACTTCTACCATAACTAGGCCCAAAAAAAATAAAAACAATGGCTCAGCATTGGACTGGGTCCTTGTCTCTGACCCTAACAAAATCTCCTCCACAGGTACTCTAACAGCTTTAGTGATCACTTATCTGCATACATAATTCGCAAATCACCCCCACTGCACAACACACACCACTATAAGCATACTAGAGACCTATACCATTTCTGCCCAAGTACCTTTAATAAAACTCCTCAAAGTATCAACTGGCACCCACTTGAAGTCTTACCACTGAATAATGCTGTTGAATTCTTTAACTCAACATCCCTCCCAGTATTAGACAATCTTGCTCCTCTCAGTTGTAGGAGAGTGAAAGCCAGTCAGGCCAGTTTGCTCAATAAATCCAAACAACTTATGAAAGCTTTGGACAAGGCCTGGAAATTATGGTACAAGCAAAAACCCTGCAGACTTCACTCAATACAAACTGTATAACTAAAGTGACTTGTCATCAAAAAACAAACAGGACCACATTAGCCTGAAAAATGGCCATAAACAAAATCATAAAAAATTCTGGATGCCATAAACTCTATATTAACCTCCAGCAAAAGTAAAAATCCCTCCCCTGACCCAGGCAGGGCCCCAGATGAAATAGCCTCACTTTCTAACTCTTTCTTCAGAAAACAGCATAGTCAACCTAACTGCCAACTTCACACAAAATCACCCACCTCCTCAGACCCATTTGCAACATCAAGACCTAACTTCCATCTCTCACCCATACCTACCATCACCATAAAAAACTTCTGCTTAAACCTAAACCTGGATCTAATACTCCAGACAATTTACCACCACAATTTATCCAAATATCAGCAGCCACTATTGCCTATTCTATCAGTATACATCTAAACAGATCCATTCAAGAGTCTTTCATTTCCACCTTCTGGAAAAAGGCATTTATCCTCCCTCTCCACAAAGATGGAAATAATCATGTATCTAACTTCCGACCAACTGTCATCCTCTCTCCCATCTCAAAAATTCTGGAAAAATGTATCCATAGCCAACTACTTAACTACCTTCTATTTAACAACATCCTCTCCCCAATCCAACATGGCTTTAGGCCTAGCCATAGCACTGCCACTGCTCTTATATCCTTCTTGGACACAGTCAACCATACTAGAGACTCAAGAAACATAGTCTTCTCTCTATTTCTTGACCTTTCTAAGCCCTTTGATACAGTCTCCCACTCACCTCTCTTGTCCAAACTCTCCAATTTGTGCACATCTCCCACTACCCTAAATTGGTTTTCCAAATACTTTACAGACAGACAACAAGCAACCAGATGGCACCAATACTCATCTCCTTTCCTTAACATCAATACTGAAGTCCCACAAGGGTCCATACTAGGTCCACTGCTTTTCTATAATTTTCATCAATAATTTCCTTATCAGCATAGCCCAAACTACTGTCATGCAATACTCAGATGATTCTACAATCATCTGCATGGCCAAGTCCACTTAAGAACTACATACACTCACCCAAAATGCCTTCACCTCCACTGAAACCTGGATATGTAACAATTTAGACCTAAATGCTAGCAAAACCAAACTCATGTTATTCACTCTCACAAAAAAACACACCCCTAATCAAAAATAATTTTGTCATTACCTCACTCAACACTTGCATTGAAGTAGTCCCTTATATCAAACTTCTAGGAATCATTATAGATGAAAACTTACATTTGACCAGCATATAAAAACAAATATCAAGAAAACCCATACAAAAATTAGGCCTCCTTTATAGGCATAAACATTTCCTCACCTGTGCAGCAAGACTATCCTTTGCCTCTTCCTTTCTACTACCATCCTTGCTCCATGGTGCACCTCTCCTTACTAACATACTATCCTCTCTTAGATCCAGACTGGACTCATGATACAACAACATCACATTTGTAACCAATGCTAAACACTCCTCCCACCACTGCCTATCACTCAGTGTAAACTGTCTAGAACTTCCCCAGCATCTAACATACCTGCAACTAACTACAGCTCATAAGCTAATCTACAAGCTTTCGAGCTATCCTGCCCTCTCTTCTCTGCTCACCATGTATCACTCAAATAGACCTCTGCGATCAGTCAAATCAGATGCTCCTAAATGTAGCAAAACCTAACCTTTCCAGCGGTCAAATGCATTAACTATATACCATTGGCAAACTATGGAATGCTCTCCCTCCATCAATTAGGACTACCAGCAATCCCGAACACTAAGACATCATTGAAACACCTAATCTCCCATTGACTATGTACATGTACCAGCACTGACTATAATAAAACCCAATATTCTTAGCCTTCCTACTTCTACCTGCTCATCCTCTCCTTCCTCCCTCTCTCACTTGTTGCTCTGACTTCCTCACACACACACACACACACACAATTTATTCAATGCTTCCAACTTACTAAGTCTTAATATGTGCCACCCAGCTACACAGAATATTAATCAGCATTTAGCTACTGTATCTTGTATCTAATCTTGCTGCCATATAGTTGATGCTCCAAACCCATACCTTACTCTTAGCCTAATTAAAGGTTACCCTTCATTTCCTCTGTAGTACAATACTACATGTTCACATACTAATTTTCTATGTCATCAATTGTACTCATGTTTGTCTAGCATATTTAAAATAATTTTACTACTACTCACTGTAACCTATTATTTGTATAGCTTGTGTACAATCTATTTTATTATATCACCTATCGGTAATTTAGTATTCTGCATCATGGCGGTTTGATTTTTGTAGCTTTACATGTTTGTTTTTGAAGCTTTTCTCCCCGGGCCTCTGCTGAAAATGGGCTCACTCTGGCCTAGAACACCCCCTGGTAAACAAATGCAAATAAATTAAATAAAACTCCTAAAAGCATCTCTCAGTGGCCCTGCACACAGTTAAAGACAGAGCCTCACAAAACTCTGAAAATCATCGTACCTCTGCTATGCCCATAAGGCAACACACCACACAGCCAAAAATTCTAGCTACTGGGGATTCCATTTTAAGACATACTGATGTCCTCCTTACCAGGCTAAACAAGGAGATCACCACAGTGAAATGTCTGGAGCTAGGATCCACCAGATCACACATGCACTTAGGTCTTTAAATCACAAGTACCAGTATGACATGGTCATAATCCATGTGAGCACAAACAACCCAAGACATATCACACTAGACTACATGAAGAGAGACATGGAGCTCTATGTATCTGTGTTCCAGTTAGGTATGGAATCTAGCCTTAAGTAGCATCCTACCTTCACCAATGATGCCACAGTAACAACTGTCTGACAAAGAATTTGCTTAGCTTCTTTTGTCACAACAATGGGATCCAATATCGCTCTGTCTGGGAGACATGATCGACAAACCACATTACCACCACTTGGTTTCCAAATACTGGCAAAAACTATCTATCCCCATACTGCCTTTTTTAGGTCGTACCTAGTTGTTAAACCCGCCAACATAAAAATCATTCATGACTACCTAAATGTACTGCTATTCAATGCTAGCAGTTTAAATTAAAAAATTCACTTCATGGAAGCGGTCCTCACTTCAGAGAAGGTAGACATATATGCAGTCACGGAAACATGGTTCAGAACCATAGAAAACACCCCTGCTATCAAAGGCTACAATGCCGCATACATTTTGATCCCTCTCAGCTCAGGATAAAACAAAGGGGGGGGGTGTCTCAGTATTCATAAAGGACAAATGCAATGCTAGACCGGTCAAACAACATGACTCAGTTGAGCTGCTCAATGCCCAACTAACCTTGGTGCGACCCCTATCATGAACCTGGAAAACCACACCACCTACCTAAATCCACTGAAATCTCAAAATTCAGACTAACACCATACTTCTGAGAAACTTCATCTATCACTCCACAAATCGGGAGACTTGTATAACCCATACTTTACTTGCTCAAAGATTTTTGGACTTCAACACAAACACCCTGGAGCAACTAGTTGGTTCCCCAATTAGAAGTACAAATATCCTAGACCTAATACTCATGACTATGGGGGGGGGGGGGATTCTGCACCATCCCATTCATTAGCTCCTCCCTGGTAAGATCTGACCACAAAATGACCTCCTTTAATGTTATAACCTTGAACCCCTATCAAACTCCAAAACTGTTAAGAACTTTGCTAAGGCCAATTACCTCAAGTGATAGCTTATTAAACTTCCAAGCCCTTCTGAGCCCAGATAACATGGAGTCCTACTCTTTCCGGTCCACAAAAGCACTATATAACCAAATTCATAAGTGTACAGAAGCAGTACCTGTCCAAGTCAAACTTATGATTATAGGCAAAAATAAACCACCCTGGTAGACCCCTAGCATAAAAAGGCTATTCAAAAGAAAAAAAATCCTCTCCTAAGCCAAGAAGGAACAGCCAATACTGCAAAGATACTCACCAGTCTAAATAAATTAGAAAGCTGGTCAACTCTGCCAAAGCAAACTAAGAGGTAAAGATAGCATCACAGATGAAAGATAACCCCATTTTTTTTTTTTTTTTTTTTTTTTTTTTTTAATGTTCGCAACCTCAGGGGAAACGCTCAATGTGCAGAGTTAATTAAGAATGGCAAAATTCATACCCAGCCTGAAAGTGCAGGAAACCTGCTGGCTGACAAGTTCAGTTTGCACTTCTCCCCCCATCACCTTCTACCACACCCAAAGAAATGCTTGCACACATCCCCCTACTGGTCATATGAGGGAACAGGTCCTTACTGTGCTCAGTAAAGTCAAAAACAGGGTCTTGACAACATTCCAGAATGCTTCAATAGCTTAAAACAGAATCTGTCAGGTATGATAGGAATCATTGATTCTAGATCCTGAGAATGTTGCCACCATAGGCATTTTAGATACCATTGTAGTTTCCTCATATGCAGTCCTGCATATGGAATTAGTTACTTTCCTTGCAGATAGCTGGGTCTTTGTGGCCAGTAGTTTGAAGTAGGCTGTCAAATTAACTTGTTTCTCTGCTGTGAGGTAAGCCATCTGGGAAGTTGGATTTGAGCTTGCTCCCAGGAATAAAATTTGTTGGCAGGGTACAAGATGTGATTTCTTTTTGTTTATGGTGTACCCCAGAGAAGTTAGCAATTTCTTTATAAATGCCCGATTTAATAGTATGTCCTGGCTTTCTGCCTGAATTAGACAATCATCCAGGTATGGGTACATTTGAATATTTCTTTGCCTGCAAAATGCAATGACTGGAACTAGGCACTTTGTGAATACCCTGGGCGCAGTAGATAAGCCAAAGGGCAGTGCAGAGAACTGATAGTGCATGTAGCCTGCTCTGAAGCGTAGGTATCTTCTGCAATACTCCCTTATTGGGATGTGCAGGTAGGCTTCCTTTAAATCCAGTGTTGCCAACCAGGCATCTTTGCCTAGCATGGGAAGCAGCTGATGAAGAGTTAGCATCTTGAATTTTGGGATTACCAAAAATGTCTTTAGGATAGACATATCCAGGATAGGATGCCAGGAATCCTTTCTGGGTACCAGGAAAAGTCTTGAGTAGAAACCGTGCCCCCATTCTTTTTCTGAGACAGGTTGAATAACCCTGATGCTTGAGAGAGAACTTGCTTTTGAGCCTCTTGCCCACTCGTTTGGGGTTGGTAAGGAGTGGAAGTGGAATCTGTATCCTTGAGAAACTGTATTCAAAACCCATTTGTCCTGGGTAATGAGTTCCCAATTTTTTTTTTGCAGGCAGGGCAATCTTTCCCTCTAAATGAACAGTCAGTCGAGCAGGGCTTGGAAGGTTTAAAATTAAGTAATTGAAGACAGTTTACCATGGGGAGGGGGGTCTTACTATTCCCTGCTTTTGAAGTGGGAGCCCCCCAATGCTTAGGACTGTGAGTACCTTGGGACTGAAGCCTGGGTGTTCTGCTGGTTCTGGGCATGGACTGAAGGCCTGGAAGAGGCAGGAAAGGACCAATTCTTAGAGGGACAATGCCTACTAAATCTGGGAGGCTGTACTTGCAGGAAATCTTTAACAGTTTGCATAGATTTAGCTTTTTCCTCCATCTTTTTAAGTACTACTACTACTGCTTTGTTGCCAAACAGGTGGTATTGGTTTAAGGGAACATCCAGTAATTTAGCTTTAACATGATCTGGCAAAGATTGCTCCTTAAGCCAAGCATGCCTTCTAAGTACAGACCCAGTGACAGCAGCCCTGCAAGTTGCCTCTAATGAATCAAAACCACATTGCAAAGTATGTTTTCCAACTTGTTCAGCAGAATGCATTAAATCCTGTAATTCTTTATTTTCAGTACAGTCAGGAATCAACATCATTTTCTGTTGAAGCAATCCAATATAATGCTGCTGACACTTTAACATATGAAACTGGCAGTTTAAGGCCCTAATGGCCAAAGTTGCAGAGGTGTATACCTTCTTACCTCATCTATCCAGCGCCCTGGAATCTCTATCAGAGGGGGTAGGATTTTTGGCAGTAGTAGCCTTAATTACCTTGGGTCCCTGTGAAATGGTTTCAGGATCCGCAGTAGGATTTTTAAAAAGGAACTTGTGTGTGTCAGGTACCCTGTAATACCCCCATCAGGTTTTCTGGGAGCAAGAGGTAAAGTGTTAGGGGCCAGGCTGGATTCTGAGAAGGCATCATCTACAATGTCCAGTACAGGAAGGATAGCTAAAGGCCTGTGTTGAGGCAGGAGTAAGAATTCCCTAAGCCTCTTTTTAGAGTCAGAGTAATCCTGGCTTTCCCAGAAGAAATGCTGCCTAAGAGTATGCAAGGTTTCACCAAAAGAGAAATCCTCTGGAGGGGAAGCAGAGGGAATGGTGTCCTCTGCATCAGAATCCTCATAGGTAGATAAGGGCAAATCCTGGTCATCAGAGAAAACAAATTTCAGAATCCTGATCAGAAGGAAAATCAGTTCTAGGTCTCAGAGGCGGAAGGGTGGCTTCCCCTGATTAGAGTAATAAGGTCTTCAGCCATTCTTATCATTTGTTTTTTAAGCATAGGGGCCTGACCATGTGGGTCTGGGCGTCAGTTTTCTAGGCATGGATTGAGTTTTAGGTCTTGAAGAAGGAGATGGCGTCAGTTTAATATGCAAGTCAGTAGACCTGAATACACCCTCAGAAGCTGGTGCCTGCACAGCGGCTCCGGACCCATCCAAGGTAGAGACATCCGTAGGTTCCACAGTCGAAGAAGCATCTCGTGGCATACCGGACTCCGAATGGATCTCAGTAGAGGCCTGCGAATCTGAAGTAGCAGGTATCAGGGGATGCGAAAGCACCTGAGTATTGGTGAACTGGCGACTACCTTAGGAGAAGCGTCATCGGCAGCTTTGGACCTATGTGGTCTATCTTTTTCTTTGCGTTTTTTCAGGATTGTCGGTATTCATGTGGCTTACCGAAGCCATTTCTGGATAATTGAACCGAGTACCAAAGTATTTAGATGTGTAAATGAACCAACAATGAATAGTATGAGGTTTGAATAAGGCACAAAACAGAGAGTGAGGTACGTGGTCTGGGCCTAAGGAAGGAATGCAGTACGAATGAAAATCTTTATGAGGTATTTGCTTTCCACAAGAAATACAATTGTTAATTTTTACTGACATTGGTTTAGAGCAAAAAAAAAAAAGGATCCCCAGCGGGGTAATTAGCTTAGTTGAAGACTTCAGTTCTGAAACTCGAAAACAAAAATGTCAGGAGTTGGCCGACCGGCACTTGCGAACTGCTTCTGCTTCGGGCACCGCACGGCAAGAAAGACTGATGTAATGGTGTCGGCTGCATGCTTTATACCCTTGACTACCTGACGTCATGGAAGATGAGATAGCAACTGACGCAGGACCCAAGACTTTGATAATCAGGCTGACTGAGGGCTACTGCAAGCAGATAACCCAAATGTGATGACTGCAACAGTGAAACATGAAGAACATCTTCTAATTACAGTGTCTGGATGGGCTTTGCACCACAGGAAGAGAGGACTGCAAGTAGTCCCTCTACACAAGGAGGACTCATCAACTTAACCAGTCTTATCTGCAAAGCCATGGAGAGAATTATCATGGACCTTATCAATAATGACATAGGAACTCTACAAAAGCTGGACCAGACCCAATTGGCTTTGTTGGAGAGGTCTTGCCTGGTCGATCTGGTTGACTTCTCCAAGTCACCAGAGCCATGATGAGGGTAAAACAGTACACAATGCTTATCTAGACCTGGCCAAAGCTTTCAACACAATCCCCCACTCAAAGATCATAGATAAACTTACTGAGTTAGGCCTGAACCCTTACATCGTTAGATGGATAGCCAACTGGCTCACTGACAGGACACATGTCCAGATGGGTGAATCCACTTCCAGTAAGAAACCTGTCACTAGCTGTGCTCAACAGGGCTCAGTGTTGGGACTTCTCTGGTTTAGTATATACTTTTCTGAAATGAAAGCCAATGTTGGGGAGGTCAGGCTCACCATGTTCACTTACTGTAAGCTGGGGGCAACCCTTGAATCCCCAAACAATGCTGACATCCTACAAATGAGCAAATGACAAAATGACTGGTGCCAAAACCATGGTCTGAGACAAGTAAATCGGATATCCTATCCCAGCAAATTATAACATTGATAGCACACCCCTAAAAGTAGACCTAGTGGTGAGGGACCTAGGAACACAAATAGATAACCTAAACTTTGATCACCAGGTAGTTACAGTAGTGAGGAAATCCTTCTCCATGGCTCAACATACAAGTAAATGGATAGTATAAAGATCAAAGGAAGCCATAGTGCCATTGTACTTGATTTTCATCAGGCTCATAACTGAGTACAATGCTCCCTTCTGCATGTACCTAACCAGGTACTTACACCAAATATAGCAGCCCTAGACGTTTCTCAATAAAAAATACAAGTGTACGGCACATGATATGAAGACCGACTAAAGGCCCTATCCCTTTATCTCGTATCATTTACTGAGAGGGGACTAATGCATGACCTACAAGGCATTGTGTGATCCAACCATGATGAAAATATTGCATATTCGTAAGAAAAATTATACAAGGGTTATGGGTTCCATGGACCTGAACCTTATTTGTGACTAACAGAATTTGCTGGAGAGACAGATTTGTATCCTAAAGGCTACCTCAACTATGGAATAAACTTCCCACCTTTGTAAAATAATGCCTGTCCCTCACTTTCTTGAAAAAGAATTTGGATAAATAGATGGCGAACTATAAATTCACTCCTGGGGTACTGCCCATGACCCTTATGGGCAGAGGCAGTCTGTAAAATAACTCAGGGCTCCAATACCCGATACAAATCTGGGAAATTAAGATACAATATTGTCATATCCTGGGTTTTACTGGCTAAGCTTATAAAAGGCTCTTGTGCCATTAGCCTAGTAATCACTTATGAACATCTGACTATCAATCTTGGACTACAAAAATATATTTTGAACAAAGGCCTGCAATTTAGCTACTTTTTTGGTTGTGGCTTTATAACTCCCTTAGTACACTGTAAAACAAGCTCTGAAACACAAACATGGGTCATTCAAGAAATAAAAGAAGCAGTCCTATTACAGAAGGTGTACAAGATGACAGTCGCTGACAAATTCCATAATGCTGTCAATGGGATGGGAATCCACCACTACTTATGTCTAGTGTGACTCCTGTACAGCACACTTGAAACGGATTATGTGAGAGAGAAAGGATTGAAGAAAAATTATCACATCAATGTCAAGCTCAATTTGCGGCTATTTTGTGGAAAATGTATTAAAATTCTTTAAGCAACACTCAGTGATTTTGAGGTGTTAAAATGACTTAAAACAGACAGTGAAAACAAATTATGTACTCACCACAATGTGCCATCTGTGTTGGCCATTTTCATTCTTCAACTGTTGGGTTCAGATTTGATCCTCAGATCTGATTCTGCTACGTCTTCCGGATCATAGAGCAATGAACTCTTGAGCTCCTCCCTTTATCCACAATGCCATAGTCACCTAACTTACCTCAGATCTAGATTGCGGCCCACAGATGTACACAGCAGTGGAGTAGGAGGAGGTTGGAAACTGGGGATCACACAACAGAGGTCCCTCCAGTACCCTTCGATCATTCCAGGAGTAAAGCAAGGAGGAGGTTGGTGAGTGGGAAGTTGAATGAAAATGAACACAGCTGGAACATCATGGTAAGTAAACAACTGATTTTTGTTACTTTCCTTCATTCCTCAACTGTAGGGACAGTCCCCAGCTACCTAAATCACAGGACTCTAGGGAAGGATATTCTTGAGCACAGTTGAGCCAAAGGCTGCGCTCTTCTCCTAGAGACCAGATCCAATTTGTAATGGGCAATACATGTTTGAGGATTAGCCCAGGTTGCAGCTGCACAAATTTCATCCAAGGAAGTTCTTGACAAAATGGCTGAGGAAGTCACCATAGTCCTCATGGAATGGGCTTTTAGTAATTTTGTTAAAGACAACCCCAGATTTTCATAAACAAAGGTAATGCACTCAGTCAACCATTTGGCCAATGTCGCTTTAAAAACTGGTTTGCCTACCTTTGCATCAGAAAAGGAAAGAAATAATTGAATTTCTTCAAATCGTTAGTTCTGACAAGGTAGATTGGAAAGAATGGAAGGTTGATGACCAGACTAATACTAGAATTAAATAAGGAGGTTTGGAAGACAGAGCCTGAAGTTCAGACACACTTTTGGCAGATGTAATAGCAATTAGGAAAACAGTCTTCCAGGTCAAAAATTTTAGTCCAGACTTGGCTGAAGGTTAAAAAGGGAGTTGGGTTAAGGCCTGAAGAATATTTAAATATCAAGGAGGAGTAGGATCCTTTAGAGGAGGTCTAAGTAAATATGTTCCTCTGACAAAAGCTTTGGAAAGCTTGGAGAAAGGTAAAGTAGAGTTATTTACTCCCATATGAAAGTAGGAAATTGCTAATTGTACTCTGACAGTGAGGAACTAGCCCCTTCATTGAAAATTGTAGCTAAAAAGTAAAGAACCTTAGAAATCAGTGCTGAAAAGGGATCTATATTTTTGTGTAGCCAAAAAACTAATGTTTCCATTTTTAGTGGAAGCTTTGTGGAATAATGTGATGGGACAGGGGAGGAAAGCCAGGGCTGTTTAGCAATCAATATAACTGGAGAAAGCACGTGGTCAACTTGAGGCCTGAATGTCTAGATGAATTATGTCTGTTGGGTGAGACAGTAGGTCTGGATTTGGATCCAGAATCCAGGGCAGATGTAGAAGATGACGCCAAAGGAAGGGAAACCAGATCTGATGAGGCAAGTACAGGGCAATGAGGATAAAGGGAGGCAAAGGTAAAGGCTATAAAAAAAGAAGTTATGTACTCACAATAACGTTCCATCTGAGTAGTCATTTTCTGCAACCTGTGGGTATGATCCATATCAGATCTGAGCTGGCAACATTTTCCAAACATCTGCTCCAAGCTCCTCCCCTTACCCATAATCCCTCACATCTCCTACTTTCCCCTCAGATCGAGTTTGCCACTATCCAAACTATCAGCAACTCAATAACAGCACTGACCTAGAACAGGTTCAGGAGAAGGAGGGTGGGACAGTTGCAGAAAATGAAGTACAACTACTCAGATGGAACGTTATGGTGAGTACATAACTTCTTTATCTGAAGTAAACTTCATTTATCTGCAACCTGTGGGACAGAGTCCCCAGCTACCAAAACTCCTGGGAGGCCCTCATGGAAGGATATTCCTGAGCACCGCAGAGCCAAAGGATGCTCTCCCTCTAGAGATCAAATCCAGCTTATAATGAGAAATCATCCAGTGAAACCCTAGACCAAAAAGTAGCAGAAGTTGCCATAGATCTGGTAGAATGAGCTTTAACAGGACCAGACGGGGACAGACCTTTGTCCTTATAGACTTATAGTATACATTGTGTAATCCAGCTAGCTAAGGAGACCTTGGATATGGCTTTGCCCAAAAAGGGTCTAGAAAAGGACATGTATAACTGGTCAGACTTACAAAAGGGTTTAGTCCTATGTAAATAGAAACAAAGCTGTCTATGAACATCTAGCAAGTGTAGTTTATATTCACCCTTGTTCTGAAAATTTGGAAAGAAAACAGGCAGATTAATTGTCTGGTTAATATTTGATTCTGAGGCAACTTTCAGTAAGAAAGAAGGGTTCGTGTGGAGCAAAACCCTGTCTTTATGAAAGATCAAGTAAGGGGGCACAGCAGACAAAGCTTGGATCTCAAACTCCTCTGGCTGAAGTAATGACCACTAGAAAAGTGGTCTTCCAGGATAAGAATTTCAAATCTACTAATGCTGCTGGTTCGAAGGGGGGAGCAACTAATGCCTGCAGAACTAGGGTAAGGTCCTAAGGAGGGACTGAATCCCTAACTGGGGGGTGTAAGAGAAAGGTGCCTTTCAGGAAAGCTTTACACAGTCTCAAACAGGCCAGACCATTCATATTTTCATCTACATGAAAATTAGAGATGGCCTCCTGTTATACTTAACTAGCCACTTGCTGGAAAATATTGGACAAAAACTCCAACACTGCAGGAACCGGGGCTGTAAAGGGATGTAGGTTCCTCTGAGAAATCCAAATAGAGAAGCATTTCTATTTGCTGTGATAAACCTTCCTAGTGGAAGCTTTGTGGGATGCCACCAGAATAGTCTTTACTGAAGATGACAGACCGGGAGTCCTAGCAATCAGGGGAACTGGAGCAACCGTACCGTCAGCTTGAGGCTGTCCAGAGCGGGTGGGCAGATGCCCGAGGGATGAGAGAGGAGATCCGGGCAAGGATCCAAAATCCGAGGAGGAGTTGGAACATGAGACCAAAGGAAGGGGAACCACACCTGATGAGGCCAGAAGGGTGCAATGAGGATCACTTTGCACCCCAGTTGGCAAGCTTTCTGAAGAAACTTCATAATGAGAGGTAATGGGAGGTAAGCATACAGTAACCCAGGAGGCCAAGCATGGATGAGAGCGCCTCTCGGGGGAGTCCACTGGTGGCGGATCAAAGTGAAGAACTCACTGCACTTTGTGTTGGAAGGAGATGCGAAGAGATCGCAGCAAGGCTAACCCCATGCAAGGAAGATCTCCTCCGCTATCGATTGTTTAAGAGACCACTCGTATGGCATTAGGATAGCCTGACTCAGTCTGTCCGCTAAAACGTTGGAGCGTCCCAGGATGTGCGTTACAATCAGAAACAGACTGGTGATCACCCATTCCCACACACTCATAGCCTCACGACAGAGAGGGTAGAATCTGGTTCCTCCTTGTTTGTTGCTGTACCAGACAACAGACATGTTGTCTGACTGAACTGCAATCATCCCCGGGGGAAGAAAAGCATGAAAGGCTTGCAATGCTAAAAGCACTGCCCTCATCTCCAGAACACTGATATGCAATCTGGTCTTGGTCTGGGACCACATGCCTTGGACCGTCCTCCCCAAACAGCACCCCCCCCACCCGAGCTGGGAGGCATCTGTGTTCACTGTGGCTTGGGCTGTGGGTGTTATGAAGGGTCGACCCGCCAAGATTTCCAGCGATTGGAGCCACCAGAAGAGAGACATCTTGCAGGCTATGCTGATTCTTATTGGATAGTCCATGGGGAGGTCTAGCCAAGACCACTGAACTGCCAGGGTCCACTGAAGCACCCACATGTGAAGGCACGCACAGGGAAGGATTGAGATTGCTGTGGCCATGCAGCCTATGGCTCGGAGAACATTGCTTGCCATTGGCATCCTGGGGCCGAGGATCACTGACACGAGCCTGTAGGTTCTGGACCCTGTCTAGTGTGAGAAAGACTTGCAATAGTAGAGTGTCCAGCCGTGCCCCTATAAATTCCAAGGTCTGTGTTGGGTTTAAGCGGGACTTGGAGATGTTGATGGTAATCCCTAGGTTGACTGCAAGATGCAGGAAGGAGTCTCTAGCCATGCAATGTAGACGCTTAGTGGCAGCAGCGAGGAGACAATCATCAAGGTAAGGAAACACCTGAATTCCTTGAAGCCTCAGGTGAGCCACTACCACTGCCATTAACCTCGGTAAACACCCTGAGGGCTGTGGTGAGATCAAAGGTAGGGCTCTGAACCAGAAATGATTGGCTCCCAGCCGGAAGCGAAGGAATCTCCTGGAGGTTCTGCAAATTTTGATCTGGTAGTAAGCTTCCTGGAGGTCTATCGAGCACATCCAGTCGCATTCTTTGAGATAAGGTAGAATGGACTGCAAGGTGACCCTCCAGAATTTCTGCTTGGGTACGGTCAGGTTCAGGGTTGTCCGGTCCAATATGGGCCTGAGGTCCTCCCATCTTTTTTGTTACTAAAAAGAACCTGGAGTAAATGCCTGATCCAGACTGATCTGAGGGGACCTGATTCGATGGCCCAATTGCAAAGCAGCTTTGAAATTTCTTGCACTGCTGCCTCCCTTTGAGCGGGTGGAACATCCGGGAGGTGCTTTGGTTGGACAGGTGGGGCAACGAACGGGATGGAGTAGCCTCTGGATATTTTTTGGAGTACCCAACGGTCCAAAATAATGGACTCCCAAGCCATTAGGTGCAATGACAATCTTCCACCGACTGTCTCCTGAGTAGGACAGTTGGGCAACCCCTCAGGGTTATTGCGTGGGTCTGTCAGAGAAGGTCTCCCTAGACCCAAAGTTCTTCAGCCCCCTTTGCCTCTGGGGCGGTGTCTGTCTTGTTCCCCTCTGCCTCTAGGGGATGAATTGCCCAGAGAGTCCAGGGAAAACTGAGATTTTCGGAACCACGTCTTCTTTTGCCCTCTCTGATTCCTAGAAAAGGATCTTTGAGGGCTAGAGAAGTGGACTCAGATGGCAGATTCTTCCCGTCCTTCTCGCTTTGGACCAGGGTGTCATGTACTGTCTTCCCAAACAGGGAAGAACTAGCAAAGGGAGCATTTGTGAATGACGCCTTGAAGGGGTCCGCGAATTGACAGTCTGAGCCAAGCGTGTCGCCTCATAGCTATGCTGGTCCCAGCCGCCCTAGCCGCTCCTTTCGTGGCATGGGAAAGAAGACACATGGACGTGATCGAAACAGAATTTAGAGTCAACATTTTTGCTGAGAACAGCCACTTGTCCTCTGACGACAGACTCTGGGGGTGAACACAGCGAACTCCGTGACTATGTCTCGCTGAAGTCATATGATATCTGCCAAATAATTCAGCGCTCAAATAGAAAACGTCGCTGAAGAAAAAGACACTCTTCCCAAATCAATCCACCGCCCTACTCCTTGTCTAGAGGGTGGACTGAAGAACTTTCTGTGCCAGTTCTCTCTTGGTGGCAGCTGCAACCACCATAGCATCCACCGGGGATCCCTTGTACCGGGCCTGTGTCTGTGGGAGGAGAAAGGATCCTGTCCGGGCATTTAGGTATTGGCTCTATGGTGTCAGGCTCCTTCCATGCCCACGTGGTAATGAGATCCACTAAGGGATCTGCAGGAGGGACACCCAATATGTAGATGGGCCTATGCCAAAGGCCTACAGAAATACTGACTCATCCATACAGGGTTTTGGGGCTGACCAACCTCCCCTCTGGAGGAGGATCTCCATCATGTCTCCAAAGGAGACCTCCTTGGGAGGTGACCTGGGGGAACCCTCACCCAAGTCAGTATTTTCTGTGAGGGACTCGGGGGAGTCCATGTGCCTTCTCTTACATGAGTGCTTACGGGGACCCTCTTCAGTGCTACTCTCTGAAGTGGGCTCATAAGTCACGGGGGGGTTCCACAATGGGATCCACCTGGGAGTCCCTGGGACAAGCTGATGGGAGTAGTGACCAAATCCACGTGAGCCTGGGCAGAGTCTAAGCCAATGGGCAGGGGTCTCAATCCTTGGGAGAGAACCCTCTCCACCACGCCAAAGGAGAGCACACCTCCTTAACAACCAACAAGGAGGAAGCTCTCCCCGGCTCTGCCGTGAGGATCGGGGTAGAGGCCAAGGTAGCCGGGGTTCCAAAGGAACAGCTCTGATCCGACAAAGAAGGAACCAAAGACACCTCTGATCCAACTCCCTGTTCTCGGCCCTGAGAGTTGCTCGGATCAAAACAGGTCTGATCCGAGGAACTCAGGTAATCACTGGCATCGAGGTTGGAGGAACCATCGGCATCGAACCCCCATATACCCCAAAACCACAGGTCGGATCAGAGGAGGAGAGACTGGATGGAAGAAGGGCATGGAGGTCCCCTCTCCATCCAGAGAGGGGCCTGTCAAGACTCCCATTTAGATTTGGGTCCAAATGAGCCTCATCATCCTGTCCATGTCTAGCTCTGACAGACTCAGAGTCGAACGCGAGGAGGCGACAGACTCAGATCTGGCTGGTTGGTGTGATGACCTCGAAGAAGGCCTCAGGTCAGAGGGCTCAGTCGGCTCCGGAAGAACCTCGGGGAGAGGTAGTCCTGGTAACTTTGGTAGGGGGGCTAGGAAAAGGCTCTGGCTCTGGAGACCGCTTGAGATGCCTATCCGCTCTCTTGTCCTTTTCTTCTCCTTTTCCTTATTTTTTGTCCCTACTTCAGAAGACTTAGAGGGAGGTTGAGTCCCAGCCTGAGGGGGGGGGGGGGGTTGATCCATTACTGGAGCCAAGGTCGAGGTCACCGTTTCCAAGGCAGAAACTGGTAGAAGACCCTTAGCTTCTAGCTTTGTCTTCCTTTTCATCAAGACCCTAGGGTTGAACCCTGCACACACACTACAAGGCAAAGATAGATGGGGGAACACCCAGGCAAATAACACAGTGTCCATCAGCCGGTAAAAGCTTGTGGCCACACACTACATTTTTAAAGGTTGGTTTTGGCAGCTCAGCCATCACCAAAACCCACACAGCCAAAACTAAACCCAAAACTCATACACACAGGTCCGGTTAGGCCTACACACTACCTTATAAGCTTTAACTTTTTAAACTACTATTTTTTTTTTCTAAACAGAAAACCAAACAGCAAAGGAGAGGAAAGGGTTGATAATAGACCACACACACAAAAAATATATCCAAAAAAACTTTCGCTTACTACACCTAACTTGGAGCTAAAGAGATCACGATGCGTACGCATGAAGTGGCAAATGAGATCTAAGGGAAGGTAGGAGATATGAGGGATTATGGGTAAGGGGAGGTGCTTGGAGCAGATGCTTGGAAAATGTTGCCAGCTCGGATCCGCTATGGATCTGAATACCCACAGGTTGCAGATAAATGAAGTTAACTACTTCAGATTGTATAATTATAACTATAGAAAGAATAACAGCTTACCTCTCAAAGTTTGAAAATCAGACAACAGTTTGCAATCCATGTCCAAACACTGTTGGCAAATGAGATACAAAAAGAAGTTATGTTCTTACCATAATGTTCCATCTGTGCTGTCTTTCATCTGTCTTCAACCCATAGGTTCAGATCCGAACTCAGATCCAAGAACAGAGCTGCTCCTCCTCCACCCTCAATCCCCCACTCCTTCACTGCCTCAGATAGAGTTTACTGAAATAGCCAGAGCAGAAGAAATGTATACCAGAAAAAAATAACATCATCATCGGGAGCTCAAAGATGACCAGGACATGGTCTGAGCTCTATCTCGTTGGTCCTTGAAAACAAGGAAGGGGGATGAAAGGTCGAAGATCCATGAAAGACAATATAGATGGAGCATTATGGTTAGACCATAACTTATTTATCTGATGTTGTTGCTTTCATCTGATCTTCAACCCATGGGACTGAGTCCCTAGCTACTTAGACCCTGGGTGGCCCTAAGGAAGGATGTTCCAGAGCACAACAGAGCCAAAGGACGCTTGGCTTCTGGAAATTATGTCAATTTGTAGTGGTTGATAAAGGTGAGAGGGTTAGCCCACGTAGCTGTAATACAGATGTGATCTATGGAAACTTTGGACCAGAATGCAGAGGAGGTAGAAATGGACCTGGTGGAATGGGCTTTCACTTTGTCTGGTAAGGGAATATGTTTTAGATTATAAATCAAGTGAATACACTTGGAAATCCAATTAGAAATTGTCACCTTTGAAATCGGTTTTCCTAGTCTGGACTTTGAAAAGGAGACAAATTGATCTGACTTGCGAAAGGATTTGGTTCTATCCAGATAAAACTTCAACTGTCTATGTATGTCCAGAAAATGGAGTTGGTATTCCCCTTTGTTTTGGTAGTTGGGGGAAAAAAACAGTAGGTTGATCTTTGATTAATGTTGCACTCTGAAGCAACTTTTGGGACAAATGAGGGATTAGTGCAGACAGTAACTCTGTCCTTATGGGTACAGGGGGTCTGATGCATAATGCTTGAAGTTCTGAAACTCTCTTTGCAGAGGTAATAGTTATGAGAAAAGAGGTTTTCCAGAAGTATTGAAGATCCAACTTTGGCAGCTGGCTCAAAGGGGGTAGATGTTAAGGCCTGAAGAACTAGGGTGAGAGCCCAAGGGGGAATGACTTCTTTAACAGCCGGACAGAGAAGGAAAGTACCCTTAAGAAATATTTTGCAAAGTTTTGAAGAAGCCAAAGATGAGGCAATAAAACCAAAATGATAATTAGAAATGGCTGCTAATTGCACTTTAATGGTAGACAAATGGGAACCTTTGTGAAAAAGGTTAAAAAGAAAATCCAAGGTGAAGGGAATAGGAGCAGAAAAAGGGTCAACTTTGTGTTGCTGAGCCCAGATGGAAAATCTCTTCTACTTACTAGCATAAATTTTCCTAGTGGAAGATCTGTGGGCTGCTAAAATGACATTCTAAACAGAGGACAACAGCCCAGGAACTCTAGCCATCAGTGGAAGTGGATTAACCAAGCTGTTAACCTGTGAATGACCATCTACAGGTGAAGGCAACCGGACGGGTGTGAAAGAAGATCCTGAGATGGATGCAGAGTCCAGGGAGGACACAACAGATGAGACCATAGCATGGAAAACCAGATTTGTTGAGGCCAGAATGGGGCAATGAGGTTGATCTGGCACTTCAACCTCCTGGCTTTCTGAAGGAATTTTGGAATAAGGGGCAAGGGAGGAAATGCATACAGAAGACCGGGGGGCCACGGGTGAACTAGACAGTCTCTTGGGATTCCCCAGGTGGAGGAATTAGGGCAAAGAACTTGCTGCACTTTGGGTTGGAAGGGGAGGCGAAGACATTGCAGCAAGAATAACCCCATTTCTGGAAGATCATGTTCGCCACTGCTGGGTTGAGACCACTTGTGCAGCATCAGCAGGGTTCGGCTGAGCCTGTCTGCTAGAACGCTGGACTTCCCCAAACTGTGTGTTGCGACAAGAAAGCAGTTGGAAGAGATCGTCCATCCCCACAGTCCCATGGCTTCTTGATGAGGGATAGGATCTGGTTCCCCCGGTTTGTTTATATACCAGACTTCCGACATTGTCTCTCTGGATAGCAATAGTCCCGATCGGAAGAGTGCTGAAGTGCTTGCAACACCAGAAGCACTGCTCTCATTGCCAGAACATTTATATGCAAATTGGTCTCAAGGGCTGACCACATGCCTTGGACAGTCTATCCCAGTAATGCCCCCCACCCAACTAGAAAGTGTCTGTGGTCACCGTGGCTGTGTAGGGGGTAAAACGATGACTGTCCAGAAAATTCTGAGGGTGAAGCCACTACATCAGAGAAAGTTTGCATACCCTTGACAATCAAACTGGATGAGAGAGAGGAAGGTCCAGGAGAAACCACTGCACTGCCAGGGTCCACTGAAGTACTCTCAATTGAAGACTGGCAGCGGAAATAATGGTAATGGTTGCAGCCATGGACACCAGAGCTCGAAGAACCAGGTTTGCTGGGGAGGGGGGGTATGGAATGAGTAGAATTTACCTGATATGAAGCTGCAATGACAGGATTTGTCTAGGGGAAGACCGACCTTGAACTGTAAAACTGCCAAGACATGCTCCTATAAAGTTTAGGACTTGTACTGGCTGGAGATATGACTTTTTAAAGTTGATAGAAATTCAAGTATTGAGCTAGTTGTAAGATGTAATTTCTAGCTAGCAAGAGTCGATGTCTGGTGGAAACAGCTATGAGCCAGTCATCCAGGTATGGGAAAACTTGGAAACACTGCAGTCTGATATGGGCTGCCACTACTGCCATGACTTTGGTTAACACCCAGGGGGCTGTGGCAAGACCAAAGGGAAGTACTCTGAACTGGAAGCAACTGGCTCCCAACCAGAATCAGAGAAATACTCTGGAGTGGCTGTCCATCTTTATATAGTAGTATGCTGCCTGGAGGTCTATGGAGCACATCCAGTCGTTTTCCTGTAACATGGGAAGAATGGACTGAATAGTGACCATCCAGAACTTTTGTTTTGGCAACTGATTTGTTCAGATCTGTGAGGTCCAGCATAGGTCTCAAGTCCCCTGTGTTTTTTGGCACAAAAAAGAATCTTGAGTAGATGCCTGATATGGACTGGTCTGGGGGACTGGCTGGATGACTTTCTTAGCAGACTGGAACTTTCCATGGCTGCTGCCTCCCTCAGATAGAGTAGAACATCGGGAAGGGTTTTCTGGGTCTAAGGTTGGACAGAAAAGGAATGTTGTACTCTGGATATGATGGTCAACACCCAACAGTCTGCGGTGATGGCTTCCCAGGCTGTTGGGTGAAGTGATAGCCCCAGACTGCCTCCAGAGAGGAGCAGTCTGGGACCCCCTCTGCCCCTAGGGTGGTGTCCATTGCTCCCCCTCTGCCTCTGGAGGAAACCCCTCCCTTTGACTGCAAAGAAGAGCTTTGGGACTTCCGGAATCAATTCTTACCACCAAGCTGATTATGGGAAAAGGCTGTTTGTGGGGTAGCAAAAAGGATCCCTATGGCAGAAAGCTTTTTCCCATCTTTCTCGCTCTGGGAGAGAGTGTCGTGAATGAACAGACCAAACAAGGCTGATCCATTGAAAGAGGCGTTGGTGAATGACTCCTTGAAGAATTCAGAAAAATCACAAAGCCGCATGCAGGCATGACGTCTAATAGCAATGCCAGAACCAGCTGCCTAGAGGTTCCTTCCCTGCACCATGTGAAAGTAGACTCAGAGGTGTTGGATATGGTAGTGAGAGTGGCCAGCTTAGAGGAGACAGATCTCTTCTCTTCAGGCATGAACCCTGTGGAAGGCTGTGTGATCTCTTATTAGATCCCTCTGAAGCATGGTGATATGGACCAAATAGTTCACTGCCCTCAGGGAAAGGTTGCTGAAGAATAAATATGCTTCCTGAATCAGTCCAAAGCCCTAGACTCCCTGTTAGGGGGATGAAAAGTGGAACTTTCTTAAGAGATTTCCTTTTTGGTGGCTGCTGCAACCACCATGGCATCAAAAGAGATACCCTTAGACCAATGGGGCCCTGTCTGGGGGAGCACGAAGGACCTCATCAGGATGACAGGGTATTGTCTTCTACCATTTCTGGTTCCTTCCACACCTTGCGGGAGATAAGGTCTTTCAAAGGATCCACGGGGGAACACCCAAAAGTAAAAGGTCCTGTTTCAAAGGCCTCAAGGAACACGGATTCTTCCAGATTAGAGTTTTGGGTAGACCACCCACCTTTCTGCCTGAGGATTTCCATGTCGTCTCCAAAGGTGATATCGTTGGGTGGAGATCTGGAGGACCAGTCTCTTTCCTCGAAATCAGTGTCAGTGAGAGAGGGAGGGGAATCCAAGTGCCTCCTCTTGCACTTATGCTTTCCTTGGGTCTCCTCAGTGGGAAGATCTGGGGAGTCAAGGGAAGGCTGTTGGGGTTCCAGCTGTGGAGCAAGGCTCAAGGCCTGAGGAACAGGCAGTCCCTGAGAGGACAAGAGGGATGCCTGTTGCACAGATACAGAGGGAACAGACAAGGTAGATGAAACTAGGAGTTTCGAGGCTCTCACTGGAGTGGAGAGAACTCTCTCCACCACCTCAAATGCTGAAGGAGAGGGAGCACCAGAGGACAACTCTGCTGGGTCTGAAGCCACTGGCATCAAAAATCCCTGGTGCCAAAAAAAGGGCACTGAAGCTGAACTGTCGAACGCTGAGGCGCAGAGAGGTAGGGACGGATCTGAAAACCTCTAACCCGACAAGCACCCCTCCGACTCGGGGCAGAAGTTGCAATTCCAAGGAGCTGAAGCACTCAGAGCTACATTTGGCATTGAGGTAAGAATACCCACTGGCACCGAGATCTTGACACTCAGGAGCTTTGGACCAGAGGGTTCCGAAGCAGAGAGTTGGATCAGAAGAGGAGCCAAAGGTAAAGGTTGGATGCTCATGGCTCTGGAGGGAGACGGAGCAGGCAGAAACCCCATCTGCATCTGTGCACACAGAAAACACATCAAAATCCTGTCCATCTTGGCATCGGACCGAAAGAACCTGGCGGATGAAGCAATGGACCCTGGGCTGGAATGGTGCCTGGCAGAGGTGATGACCAGGGAAGTATGGGAAGGAGCAGGTTCAGGCAAGAACCTTGGAATGGTTGGGTGGGGAGAGGAGCACTTTCTTTTTGGGAAGGGAGCATGAGAAGCCCCGGAGTCAGTAGGCCTTTTGAGGCCTGTCTTCTTTGAGGCTTGTCTGAATTTTTGAATTTGGATGGGCGCTCCAGCTCAGATTTAGAGGGAGTTTGGGATCCTTGCGTAGAGGCCTGTGTACAGGAAGAGAGAAGCAGGCCCTTGAGAATAAGTTTGTTCCTCCTGTCTATCAGGGTTCACTGGTTGAAGCTCGCGCAGATAGAACAGGAGGACTCGAGCCGCCTAGCACCCAACCAACCAATAAAAGCATAGAGTGTGGGTATCTGAGGGTGGTATTTTGTGCCCACACCCTGTGCATTTTTTAAATCATGCTTTAGGGGCTTCGGACATGACTAGAAGAGTAGTAGTAAAGCCTAAGATTTTTTTTTTTTTTTTTTTTTTGAGAGAAGAATGTGCTGGAGAAAAGGCAAAAAAATACTTATAGTAACCTAATAATCCCAGGAGGAGCTCATCTAGAAACTGCTATTCATAATGGTGACAAATGAGATCTGAGGTAGTGATGGTGGAGTGGGGGACTGTGGGTGGAGGAGGAAGAGCTCAATTCTTGGATCCAAGCTATGTAATGCGGCAGAGTCAGATCAGAGTTTGGATCCAAACCCATGGGTTAGAGATCAGATGAAAGTAACATCAGATGGTAAGTTAGGTGGCTAGGGCATTGTGGGTAAAGGGAGGAGCTTGAGAGTTCAGTGTTCTACAATTTAGAAGTAGTGGCAGAGTTGGATCCAAACCAAACAGTTGAGAAATAATGAAAATGACATCAGATATTTACTTCTAAAGTGGAGTTTTCATTTAAATCTTTACAGCTGCATTCAGGCCAATAAAGCCAAACCTCACTAGCTGTGATCATGCATTTTCAGACCTCATCAGCACAGCATAACTGAATTAAGACTGGGATCAAATGCCCCCTGCCTTGTGCAAGTAGGTCCAGTTTGTGAGGACTCTTGTAATTGCCCCTGGCAAATTCCATAAGATGGGAGAACCAGTGCTGCCTGGGCTAAAATAGGGTCACCACAACGTCTGCAGAGTTCGTCTGAATCTTCAGAATCAGGGGTATCAGTGAAAACTATGGTAAAGGAATCAAAAAATTATCCATTTTGAAAGGAAACAAAAAGACCTACTTGAGGTGATCTCCACAACTGGATAAATTCCTGGAAGAACTAATTTACTTTCCATTTGCAAGAGTCTTTCCTAGTCCTGCTTGGGTCTATATCATAACCCCGAAGTGTCAGTTCAGCGAACAGCATTTACATCGAAACTGCCGTTCAAACTCCCCCCATACCCCCTGCTTATACATACCAACTCACAGATTGCACTACAATGAGGAAAGGGCAAATATCTTCACTATACCACGATCTCACTTTAACAGTTTGCTGTAAATTTTCTATGTAAAATGCCGTTCACTGAACTGACTCTTCAAACATATAATATAGACCCATCCTGCTCAGCTCATCTGCCACTATGTTTTGACCTGTAAATCTGCAATCATTCTACTTTCCACCAAAGTAATGAATAGTTGACATCTAAGCTATGCCAGCCAGCCTGCCTAGAGGGTACAACCTTGGTTCCCTCTTGCTTGTAGATGTACCACATTACTGTGATGTATGCCATCACATGGAAATGCATATATTACAGCCAGCATCTCTTAATTAATGTTTTGATTGGTCAGAATCCCACAGGCTTTGCACCTGTGCACCATGGAAACTGCCTCAAAGCAAAAGATGAGGCATCTGCATTTGCAGACTGACTTGGTTGAGGAGAAAGTACAGTTGTATACACTTACCATAAATGTAGATGTTAGAGTGTATTCACTGTTGCAGTCATCACATTTGGGTTATCTGCTTGCAGTAGCCCTCAAGTCGGCCTGATTATCAAAGTCTTAGGTCCTGCATCGGTTGCTGTCTCATCTTCCATGACATCAGGTAGTCAGGGGTATAAAGCATGCAGCCGATATCATTACATCAGTTTTTCTTGCCCCAGATGTCAGGTGCCCACATAATGGGAAGCAATTTATATATATATATATATATATATATATATATATATATATATATATATATATATATATATACACACACACACACACAAGGTTACAAAAAGCAAATACACCAAAAAGCTTTAAGCATAGTAAGCAAGAAGAGAGGTATAGCCAACAGAAGTCAGGGGGCTGGAGGGTGGGTAACTAGGACTGCAACAGTACATCTACATTTATGTTAAGTGTACACAACTGTACTATGTTTTTAGTGTTTCACTGTTGCAGTCATCACATTTGGGTAGATTCCCAAAGCTAAGTGTGGGAGGAGGAAATTAGACATTAAACCAGCAATAAGGCCCTGCAGTGGCAAAGCCAGCTCTGGATTTAGAGTAAATTGGAAAATGGTAATGCTTGGTGAAGGTATGTATAGAACTCCAGGTAGCAGCTTCTAGGATGTCCCTGGTAGGGACACCTCTGAGTAAGGCTTTAGACTCTAGATGCAGCCCTGGTTGAATGTGGTCTAATCTCCTGGGGGGTAGGTTTTCCATGGTGCTTATAGCAGAAATGAATGCAATGGCCTATCCATTTAGAAATGGTTTGCTTTGAAATGGCCTTCCCCTCTGCCCCTGCAGCAAATGCAACCAGCAGCTGTTCAGATTTCCTGAGAGGTTTAGTCCTGTCCAAATAAAATGTTTGTGCACATCTAAGGAGTGCAGTATTAGTTCCACTTTGTTCTGTGGATAAGAAAAGAAGGTTGGCAAATGAATGGACTGATAAGGGCCACACTGGATACCGCCTTAGGTATGGAGGGATTGGTCCCGAGGGACACCCTGTCCGCATGAAAAATGATGAAAGGCTCCACTGCCACGAGGGCCTGTAATTCAGGCATGCATCTTGCTGAAGTGATGACTAAAAGGAAGGCTGTTTTCCAAGAAAGGAATTTCAACTCTGCATTTGCAGCTGGCTCAAAAGGAGGTAGAGTGAGTTTTTCAAATACAAAGTTATGGTCCCAGGCTGGAGTAGGGGCTCTCCTGGGTGATCTTAAGTTTTTGGCCCCTCTGAGGTAAGTACAGTTGTGTACACTTACCATAAATGTAGGTGTTGGAGTGTATTCATTGTTGCAGTCATTACATTTGGGTAATCTGCTGGCAGGTTGCCCTCAGTCAGTCTGATTAACAAAGTCTTGGGTCCTGTGTTGGTTACTGTCCCTTCTTCCATGAAGTCAGGTTGTCAGGGATATAAAACATGCAGCAGATGCCATAACATCAGTTTTTCTTGCCCCAGATGTCAGGTGCCCCCCCAAATGGGGAGCAAAAAAAATATATAATAAAAAACACAAAACATATACCTCCAAACAAAAGCAAATACACCAAAAAGGCTTTTAAAGATAGTAACAGAAATGAGAGGTATAGTTAGAGAAAAACAGGGGGCTGGAGGAAGGGTAACCAGGACTGCAACAGTGAATACATTAACATCTACATTTATGGTAAGTGTACATAACTGTACTATGTTCTTCGTGTTTCACTGTTGCAGTCATTACATTTGGGTAGAATCCCAAAGCTATGGTTGGGAGGATGGATTTATACAGCATTAGGAGCAGCTATAAGGCCCTGCAGGACAGCAGTGGCAAAGCCTGCTCTGGATTTAAAGAAGAGAAGTAAATGGTAATGTTTGGTGACTGTATGAACTGAGCCCCAGGTGGCAGCTTCTAGAATGTCTCTGGTAGGAACTCCTCTGAGAAAGGCTGCAGAAGTAGATGTAGCCCTGGTGGAATGTGATCTGATCCCCTTGGGAACAGACTTACCATGGTGCATATAGCAGAAACTAATACAATGGCTTATCCATTTGGAAATAGTCTGCTTTGAAATTGCCTTTCTCTTTGCCCCTGCAGCAAATGCCACCAGTAATTGTTCAGATTTTTTTTTGAGAGAGATTTTGCCCTGTTTAAGTAGAATCTTAGTCTGTGTACATCAATGAATGCAGAATCCTCTCACCCTTGTTCTGTGGAAAGAAAGTTGGCAGATGAATGGTCTGATTAAGGGCCACACTAGATACCACTTTAGGCATAAAGTATGGATTGGTCCTGAGAGCCACCCTGTCAGGGTAAAAAAATAATGAAAGGCTCCACTGCCATACGAGCCTGTAGTTCTGAAATCTTTCTAGCTGAAGTGACTGCTAAAAGAAAAGCTGTTTTCCAAGAGAGAAAGTTTAGGTCCGCAGTAGCAGCTGGCTCAAAAGGAGGTAGAGTGAGTTTTTCCAAAACAAAATTAAGGTCCCATGCAGGAGTTGGTGCTCTCCTGGGAGGTCTTAAATTTTTGGCCCCTCTGAGGTACTGCTTTAGCAGAGGATGAGAAAAGAGGGGAGGCTCTGTGTTGTAATGAGCTGAAATGGCAGAGGCATGGATTTTTACGGAAGAAAAAGATAGGCCCTTGTGAAGCATCTCAGTTAAGTATTGCAGAATCTGAGGAATATTGGGCATTGCTGTGCTTATTCCTTGTGCTTGGTTCCAGGCACAGAATCTTTTCCATTTTTCAGCATAAGACTTTCTAGTACTAGGCCTTCTAGCCTCCAAAATGACATCCACAGGTTTGCTGAGAGATGTAACTGGTGAAATTAGTTGAGTAGCCATGCTTCAAGATTCAAAGTTTGGAGCAGTGTGTGCAGAATTTGATAGTTCTGCTGAGACAGTAGGTGAGGAGTCTGAGGCAGGTACCATGGAGGAAGGTGCGACATATTGCACAGGAGCAGGTACCAGTGTTGGTGAGGCCAGTCTGGAGCAATCAGAATCATTTTTGTTTTTTCCTGTCTGATTTTTAATAAGATCTTGGAGAGCAAAGGCAGAGAGGGAAAGGCATAGACTGCAGGTTTTTCCAGCTGAAGGACAGAGCATCCACTTTCCAAGCTTTTTGTGATGAATTCTTGTGCAGAACTTGTCCAACTGATAGTTCTGGGGTGAGGTAAAAAAAAATCTATGTCTGGGCTCCCCCATTTGCGTGTCAACATACTGAAGATTTGTGGATCCAGTTTCCATTTGTGTGGGTCCATAAGATTTCTGCTTAGTCTGCCAGAGTATTTTGCTTTCCTAGCAGGAATCGAACTTGTAGATGTATTTGATAAGTCAAGGCTGTGTTCCACAATGCCATGGCTAGTCTACAAAGGGGGTAGGAATGTGTACCCCCCTGCTTATGTACCACATGACTGTGGTGCTGTCTGTCTTTATCAGTAGTTGTCCTGGATGAAGATGGTCCTTGAAGGCTGTCTGAGCATTCTGTACAGCTAGCATCTCTTTCTGATGGATATGTAGGTGCATTTGATTTGGGCTCCATTGGCCCTGAATGCATCTCCCTGCCAGATGCGCTCCCCAAGCATAGTCTGATATGTCTGTAGTCAGGGTTTGGGTGGCAGGGGGTGGAGTGAATGACAATCCCTTGGTTTGGTGGCAGGCTTCTGCCCACCATAACAAAGTACAGTTGTGTACCTACCATAAATGTAGATGTTAGAGTGTATTCACTGTTGCAGTCATTACTGTTGGGTTATCCTGCTGGCAGGCTACCCTCAGCCAGCCAGAATTCCAAAGTCTAGGTCCGGCGTCGGTTGCTGTTGCCTCTTCCCTGATGTCAGTGGGCCAGGGGTATAAAAGATGCAGCCGACGCCATTTTCTTCAGTTTTTCTTACCCCAGATGTCCGGTGCCCCCAAATTGGTAGGCTGAAAAAATATGCCAATAAAAATGCATGCATAAAAATAACATTTCCTTCATCTACAAGAAAATACACCAAAAAGGTTGAGTAGAATGGAGAAGTGCAGATAAGTCCCAGCAAAGAAAAGGGGGATGGTGAGTGAGTAACCTGGACTGCAACAGTGAATACACTCGAACATCTACGATTATGGTAGGTACACAACTGTACTATGTTCATCGTGTTTCACTGTTGCAGTCATTACTCTTGGGTTGAATCCCAAAGCTGAGGAAGGGCAGCTGGGCTATATAGGGTTAGGAGAGGCTATGAGGCCCTGTAGAACTGCAGTGGCAAAGCCTGCTCTGGACTTAGAGTAAAGACGCAAGTGGTAGTGCATTGTGAAGGTGTGCACTGAACTCCAAGTTACAGCCTCTAAGATATCTTTGGTTGGTACTCCTCTGAGGAAGGCTGTTGAAGTGGCTGCTGCTCTGGTGGAATGAGGCCTAATGCCCTTAGGCACTGATTTACCATGTTGAAAATAGCAGAAACTGATGCAATGGCCTATCCATTTAGAAATAGTCTGTTTTGAGATAGCCTTTCCTTGTGATCCTGCAGCATGATACTAAAAGTTGCTCAGTCTTTCTGAAAGCTTTAGTTCTGTCCAAGTAGAAGCGTAACTGGCTGTGTATGTCCAAAGAATGCAGAATTTTCTCACCCTTGTTCTGTGGGTTAGGATAAAAGGTAGGCAAGTGAATGGTTTGGTTAAGGGCCACACTGGACACCACCTTAGGCATAAATGTAGGGTTTGTCCTCAGAGAAACCCTGTCTGGATGAAAAATAATGAAAGGTTCCACAGCCATGTGCACTTGTAACTCAGAGACTCACCTTGCAGAGGTTATTGCTAGGAGCAGAGCTGTTTTCCAGGATAAGAATTTAATATCTGCTGTTGATGCTGGCTCGAAAGGAGGCAGTGTCAGTTTTTCCAAAACATAATGGAGGTCCCAGGCCGGAATTGGTGCTCTCCTTGGAGGTCTAATGTTTTTAGCCCCTCTGAGGTACTGCCTTATTAAAGGACGAGAAAGGATAGGTGGTTCCGTATTGTAATGGGCTGAAATGGCAGAGGCATGAATGATTAATTGATGAGAAAGAAAGGCCTTTGTTTAGCATCTCGGTTAGGTATTGTAAAATCTGAGGGATATTTGGTACACACGTGTCACTGCCTTATTCCTGGTTCCAAGCACAGAATCTCTTCCATTTTTTCTGCATAAGATTTTCTGGTACTGGGCCTCCTGGCCTCCAAGATAACATCCATAACAGCTTCTGAAAGAGGAGTGTTCTGAATGGCTATATTATCCACCATGCTGACAGATTTAAGGTCCTGAGTTGGCTGCGCAGGATCTGATTGTTTTGTTGGGTCAGTAAGTGAGAAGTTCGAGGCAATGTCCATGCTGGACCTTGAGACAAGCACTTTAGGATTGGGTACCAGTGCTGGCGTGGCCAGTCTGGTGCAATCAGTATCATTTTTGGCTTATCTTGTCTGACTTTTAAGAGTACCCTGGGAAGGAGAGGCAGTGGGGGAAAAGCATACACCTTTAGATTTTTCCAGCTGAAGGATACAGCGTCCACTTTCCATGCTTGCTTGTGATAAATCCTTGTGCAAAATCTCTGCAATTGGCAGTTGTGAGGGGAGGCAAATAGATCTATGTCTGGGCATCCCCATTTCCTTATCATTATGTTGAAGACTTGTGGATCCAGTTTCCATTCGTGGGGATCCATGAGGTTTCTGCTTAGTTCGTCTGCCAGAGTATTTGTTTTTCCTGGCAGGAACTTGAAAAGCCAATGCTGTGTCCCATAAGGTCATTGCTTGTCTGCAGAGGGGGTAGGAATGTGTACCTCCCTGCTTGTTTATGTACCACATGACCGTAGTGTTGTCTGTCTTTATCAGTAACTGTCCTGGATGAAGCAGGTCCTTGAAAGCTGTCAGGACATTTTGAACAGCTAGCATCTCTTTTTGATTGATGTGAAGATGCATCTGGTTTGCAGGCCATGAGCCTGAATACATTTTCCTGCCATATGGGCCCCCCCAGGCATAATCTGATGCATCCGTTGTCAGTGTCTGTCTGGCTGTGGGTAATCTGAATGGCAGACCCTTGTTGTGGTGACAGGCTTCTGCCCACCATCGAAACTCCTGTTGCAGGCAGGGAATGAGTGCAATTACTGTCTCCAGGTTGTGGCAATGCTGAGTCCAAACACTTTTTAGATACCATTGTAGTTTCCTCATATACAGTCTGGCATATGGAATTAGTAGAATACAAGATGCCATGAAACCAAAGGCTTGCAGGATTTTCCTTGCAGATAAGTGGGTTTTTGTTGCCAGTTTCTTGAAGTAAGTAGTCAGTTGGTTTTGTCTGGCGTGAGATAAGCCATCTGGGCAGTTGTATTTAAGCTTGCACAAACTGGAAAAAGAGAAAAGCCCTGCAAGTAGGATCCAAGTGCAAGGCAAAACAAACTATCAGTAACTGAAAAAATGCCAGCACAAAACTCAGTATATATCAGCAACAAAAACAGCAACACTAAGGTAAAACCAAGTGTTTTAATACATATCGACCAATTCAATAATCCAGACCAGTTTCAGCCTAACATGGCTTTCCTCAGTGGAACAAGAAAAGTACAAACAGGAAATGATGCACAAATGCAGGTTTAAATAAGGTCCATAGACCAATGAGGTGCTTCCAAAGGATTTTAGGCATGCCCATAACACTGCCTGAAAGAAAAACTGGAAGGAAAAATACAAACTAGAAAATAAAAAATAAATGATCCAAATAGCAAATATGGTAATAAAACACAAGTATGATAATACATTCAATATTAGATACATTAATTGGTTATAAATGATCATTTAAACCAGGAGAGAATAGTGCCCCTAGCTTGATAATCCAGTATTTCTCTTTTTGGTTGAGAATGGAATGCCATCCCTGTTTATTGGATCTGTCACCCAAAATTCTATCTACAATACAAAATTGAAATCTAGCAGTATGATGTGTGTAGTGCCTGAACAGAGCGTTGGTTTCTCCTTTGGTTCGAATGTCACTATGATGTTCCGACATGCATAATCTCAACGCGAGTGATGTCTGACCCACATAAAATGAACCACATGTGCAAGTCGAAAGATATACCACCCAATCACTATTACAGTTGCCAAAACATTTCATGTTAAAAATCCTGTCAGTGTTTTTACTGGAAAATTGTTTAGATGTGAATATAAATGGACATGATGAACAATGGCCGCATTGATAAGTGCCCCAAAGTTTGTCACCAGTCATCGTAAGTTGTTGATGTAGAATGCAACCTGAACCCATCCTTTTATAATGTGAAAAAAATGAACTTGGTGTTCTCCCTCTACGGTAACCATACTGACAAGTGTTACCGACTAAGGAGGCAATATCCTCATTGGCAGTGAGGATGTTCCAATTTTTCATCATGGTATTTCTAATCAAATTGATGTTACGCCCATAGGTAGTAATAAACCGTAATCCTCCATCCTGTGCATCCCTATTTCTGTCACAATATTTGAGAAGGGAAGTTCTGGTGGAATTGGTTGCAAAGTGACGTGCCAACTGAATGTCAGGCTCCTTGTATCCCCTGGTTCTAAATCTGTTGGTTAGATCTTGTTGCAATTCTTCAAAGTCATTCACTGCAGAACAAATCCTGCATATCCTGAGGAACTGGGATTTGGGTATATTCCGGATGATGTGGCTAGGGTGCATACTAGTTGCATGTAATAAAGTATTGTATTGCGGGTATTTACGAAATTTTTGCTTCGTAAAATACCATCTGGGTTCCTGATGACTGTTGCATCCAAAAAGTTGATTTGATTTTGGTGATAAGTTGAAGTAAATTCAATACCCCATTTGTTATGGTTGAGGTATGACACAAATTCAGCCAAATATTCTTCATCGGAATGCCAAACTAACCAACAATCATCAAGATAACATCGCTAAATATCCAGCTCCTCAAGATAGCTGTTATGTGTTTTATCATAAATGAGTTGCTCCTCAATGTAGCCCATGAATAAGTCCACATATATAGGAGCAAAAGAGGCTCCCATAGCGGTACCCTTCAACTGCCAATAGCATTCACCTTGAAAATAGAAAACATTTTTATTCAAAACATGTTCTGCCATACAAATTAAAAGCGTATTGAAACCAACTGGATATAATTTGGCTCTATCTAGCCAAAACTTGAGGGCCTCAAGTCCAACCCAATGTGGTATATTGGTGTATAAAGCCTTGACATGTAATGTACAAAGTAACCACTCAGGTTCTACTTGGTTATCATCTATCCTTGCTTGAATCAAATTTAGTAGTGGTTTCAAGTATGAAGTCAAAAACTCAGACAGTGGTTCCATCAATGACCCCATACCAGACACAATGGGTCTACCAGGTGGTTTGTTCAGGCACTTCTGTATCTTAGGTAGTAAATAAAGAATCTGTTGTTGTGGGTCCCGTACCATTAATTGTGATTTAACTGTCTGATATAATGCCCTCCGAAACTGCTAACTCAAGAAAATTGTCAATTTCTCTTTTAAAGTTTGGGGTGGGGTCAATAGGCATTTTCATGTAGTGGGATGGGTTGGCTAATTGTCCATTTCCCTCCCCCAGATAATAATCTGTATCCATGATTACTATTGCCCCCCCCCCTTGTCAGCCTGAATAATAACAATGTTTTTGTTGTCCCTGAGCTGTTATAAAGCCTGTAGTTCAGGGGTAGAGAGATTATGTTTCAGAGGTGAAAAGTGATCTAGTTTAAAATGTATGCCCTTGAGTACAGCTTGCTGGAAGATAGCCACATTCCGATTCATAGGTGGAACAAAATTGAGGTGCTACTATATGTGTGAGACCCCTTGAGTATGGATCTAGGTCTTTTTTTTGGGGTTGGTATACCTACCAGACCTCTGGCCAGTTTCCATGAACCTAACATTTTTGGTGGTCTCAAAGGGTCGGCCCCTCTGATAGTAATATCTCTGTTGAATTTTTTAATCTTTATTTCTTTAGTCTATTGATCTATGGACCTTATTTAAACCTGCATTTGTGCATCATTTCCTGTTTGTACTGTTCTTGTTCCACTGAGGAAAGCCATGTTAGGCTGAAACCGGTCTGGATTATTGAATTGTTCGATATGTATTAAAATATGTTTTACCTTAGTGCTGCTGTAGTTTTGTTGCTGATATATATACTGAGTTTTGTGCTGGCATTTTTTCAGTTACTGATAGTTTGTTTTGCCTTGCACTTGGATCCTACTTGCAGGGCTTTTCTCTTTTTCCAGTTTGTGCAAGCTTAAATACAACTGCCCAGATGGCTTATCTCACGCCAGACAAAACCAACTGACTACTTACTTCAAGAAACTGGCAACAAAAACCCACTTATCTGCAAGGAAAATCCTGCAAGCCTTTGGTTTCATGGCATCTTGTATTCTACTAGTTCCATATGCCAGACTGTATATGAGGAAACTACAATGGTATCTAAAAAGTGTTTGGACTCAGCATTGCCACAACCTGGAGACAGTAATTGCACTCATTCCCTGCCTGCAACAGGAGTTTCGATGGTGGGCAGAAGCCTGTCACCACAACAAGGGTCTGCCATTCAGATTACCCACAGCCAAACAGACACTGATCCTACTTTCAGGGCTTTTCTCTTTTTTCCACTTAGTTTTTTCCACCCTGCTGTGGATCCTACTCAGGCACTCTACATTGTCATTCTATCAGCTTTCAGGGATTATTTGGCCTCCCTTTCTGGAAGGATTTGTATACCACAACTGTTGGTTTTTGGATCCATCACATCTGTTGGACATTGTACATCATATTTTGCCTAAGGATTTACCAGTTTCTCCTCCTGGACTGAGAGGGATCCAGTTTGGTTCTATTATATGAGATTATCATGTCCACATCTCTATGTGTTGTTGAAGTGCCCTGGGATCTACCGGTTTTTGGTTTTCAACTTACCTGGGTTCTACCATTTTAATTGGATTTCAAACTTTTTGAACTGGCCTTGCCTTGTTGGGATTGGCCCCATGTAACTTTATTCACATTGTGCCCTTCTGTGTTGTATTATAGGCTTCAAATAACACGGTTATTATTTTCATTTTTATATCTTATTTTGGACACTACAACTTTTAAACCAACCTTGCAGTTCCGGTTCAGATTTGCCCACTCACAAACGGACTTACGTGATCTCTAGGCAACAAGGTACTTTATTTTTTGCACCTTTTGTTGGCTATAACCATCATTTTGGTCATATCTGGGATCGCTACAGATCAGATCAGTTGAAATTTGTTGTAACATTATTATTTAGCACTAAGGCTTCCTGGTTGGTGTTGTGCGTTCGGGTTTTCGATTTGAGGGAACCGTGGTGTTAAGCCCTTTTATTGGGACTCATATTGCACCTCTTTAACCAGGTACTGTTATTTATATACTGTTTTTTCATCGAGAACTGATAATTGGATTTGGACACATACATATTGGGGTATTCTTGAACAGTTTACCAAAAACGGAACTACATTTGTTATCTTGACTGGTGTATTATATTTGTTCTCATTTTGCTTTTTGGCAACATGAGTTATTCTCCAAGCAGTTGTCAAGTCGGAATACAACGTATTTCAAGCAATGGATAAAGTTTTTGAATTTTTGTAATTTATCGTAGTACTCATTTGTACATTTTTTGTATGGTATTTAGGATTGCTTTCTCTAACTACAACTGATACTATTGTTTTTTGCTATATTAACATTTTTGATAAGGGTTAATAGCTTTGTAGCTTTTATTTGGCTTATTTTTACACTACCTATTTTTAGGTATGTTTGGTCATCTATTATATACTTCATCGACATTTAGAAATAGGGGTTGGGACTAGATCTCTAATTCATGCTTTGTTTGCGTTACACTACACTGTTAGGACAACAATTTTTGTTAGACTGTACAGGCATAACTGAGTTAGGCCCATATGTCTGGCCTAGTAGGAGTTAGGCCCATATGTCTGGCCTAGTAAGATTTAATCTATCGACCTCAGGATATGCTTTTATTCTTTAATACTCTAATATTAATAATCAGGCAGGCTCATATCAATTTATTTGATTTAGGTTACAATAGATGCTTTACAGGTGTTCACATCATAGGGAACTGAAGTTACTTAATGGTCACATATATATATACTTTTTTGATCATCATATGTCATTCCCTGAATATTGACTAACTGATACAAGTTTTTGTGTGTTAACTGTCCCTTCTTGCATTTTCAGAGGGCCTTGTTTATTGGTTGCCAACACTATTTTTGTTACTGAATAATTACATTAATACAAACGGAACTTTGAGTTCATGCTTTTGGCTTAGGTTCAAGAAGAGTTCCTTTCTTCTCCTGCCCCCCTCCCCCTTTTTTCTTCCTATATATGGTTCTTGTTTGGCTTATTTAAAGAACATCCCAACTGGCGTATTTGGGTGTTTGATATTATTCCTCAGGTTCACACATTAGCTATACATATACAGACTAAAAACATTTTATTTTGGCCTTAAAAATATACTAGTTTCAAATACAGATATAACAACTACAGTTACGTATGTACTCATATATGTGTTGGTGTGTTTAGACACTGACACTACATATGTATGGGGGCAGGATTGTGGTGGTGAACAAGTGTATAGGTACACGTACATCATCCCACCTATAATTTTTTGGTGGCACTGGGATTGCCCCCCTGATAATTGGAATAATTTTGGTTACACATTTTTGCTTAACTTTAGGCTTACTACCATTTGACAGTTTACTGGCATATTATTGTATATCAGCTTTTATTCTATCTTGAGATCTGAATAGATTTCATATAGATCAGCTTATTGTCATGGATCATGAACAAATACTTCAGGGCCTTTGTGCCGACAAAAATATCGGGGTTTTTGGTATACCCAAAGGAGATGGTCTTCCTCAACCCATGGATCCAGTTGACGGCTGTAATGATGCTTTTTATAAACTCAGCAAAGGCATGAAGAATTTGAGATCTAACATTTGGCATTTGAGGCTTTTCAAAGCCTATTTGAACAAATTACGCCTAGGGGCTTAAGAATCAAAATTCAACCTTTGGTGAGCAAGATAGAGGACATCCTTAGCAAAGAATGGCATTTGGCACAACAACAGGCATCTATGAATTTTGTTCAGATTTTAAGTTCATATTATGAATGGACTATTGAAATTAATATTAAGGAAGTTGGTGATCTGTGTGGACAAGCTAAAACATATGGTCACCCACAATTTTCTATATGCCTTAAACTGTCAAAGAATTGCTTTTGTTTGAAAAACAGACTAAAGAAAAAAAGATTAAAAAATTCAACAGAGATATTAGACTATCCAAAAATGTTAGGTTCATGGAAACTGGCCAGAGGTCTGGTAGATATACCAACCCCCAAAAAAAGACCCAGATCCATACTCAAGGGGTCTCACACATATAGTAGCACCTCAGGAGATGACTCTTCGACAACTGATATGGAGGGTATTTGTACTGGTGAGTCTCAGACTCCCAAAAAGACTAAAAGCCCAACACATTCTTTAAACTCACTAGGAGGAGGGGTGGGAGAAAGCATAGGAAACACCAAGATAGATACAATCGAAGCACTTATCCAAACATTCATGACATGATGGATGACAATATTTTGAATATTTCCAAATAGTCTTGACAGAAGATCAAAAGAAAGTGTTAAATAAACGTTTAAACTTTGTTTCAGGGTTTTTTGTGGATGAATTTCATATTGTCAAAGATGTTAACGATTTTTGTCGCAGAATCAACCTCAAATTGTTTTTTGGACCCAGGTCTGATTCTCAAAGATCCACAGAATTCAAATTCCATAAATCCAATTTTGTTCCACCTATGAATCGGAATGTGGCTATCTTCCAGCAAGCTGTACTCAAGGACATACATTTTAAACTAGATCACTTTTCACCTCTGAAAATCTCTCTACCCCTGAACTACAGGCTTTACAACAGCTCAGGGACAACAAAAATATTATTCAGGCTGACAAAGGTGGGGCAATAGTAATCATGGATACAGATTATCTGGGGGAGGGAAATGGACAATTAGCCAACCCATGCCACTACATGAAAATGCCTATTGACCCCACCCCAAACTTTAAGACAGAAATTGACAACTTTCTTGAGTTAGCAGCTATGGAGGGCATTATATCAGACACAGTTAATGGGACCTACAACAACAGATTCTTTATTTACTACCCAAGATACACAAGTGCCTGAACAAACCACCTGGTAGACCCATAGTGTCTGGTATGGGGGCACTGACGGAACCACTGTGAGTTTTTGACTTCATACTTGAAACCACTACTAAATTTGATTCAAGCAAGGATACAAGACACCACCCAATTCTTATCCGTTATAGATGATAACCAATTAGAACCCGAGTGGTTACTTTGTACATTATATGTCAAGGCTTTATACACCAATATACCACATTGGGCTGGACTTGAGGCCCTCAAGTTTTGGCTAGATAGAGCCAAATTATATCCAGTTGGTTTCAATACGCTTTTGATTTGTATGGCGGAACATGTTTTGAATAAAAATGTTTTCTATTTTCAAGGTGAATGCTATTGGCAGTTGAAGCCTCTTTTGCTCCTATATATGCAGACTTATTCATGGTCTACATTGAGGAGAAACTCATTTATGATCAAACAACATCTATGTTGAGGAGCTGGATATTTGGCGATGTTATCTTGATGACTGTTGGTTAGTTTGGTGTTCCGATGAAGAATATTTGGCTTAATTTGTGTCATACCTCAACCATAACAAATGGGGTATTGAATTTACTTCAACTTATCACCAAAATCAAATCAACTTTTTGGATGTAACAGTCATCAGAAACCCAGATGGTATTTTACGAACCAAAAAGAGAAATACTGGATTTATCAAGCTAGGGGCACTATTCTCTCCTGGTTTAAATGATCATTTATAACCAATTAATATATCCAATACTGAATGTATTATCATACTTATGTTTTATTACCATAATTGCTATTTGGATCATTTATTTTTTACTTATTTTATTTTCTAGTTTGTATTTTTCCTTCCAGTTTTTCTTTCAGGCAGTATTATGGGCATGCCTAAAATCCTTTGGAAGCACCTTATTGGTCTATGGACCTTATTTAAACCTGCATTTGTGCATCATTTCCTGTTTGTACTTTTCTTGTTCCACTGAGGAAAGCCATGTTAGGCTGAAACCGGTCTGGATTATTGAATTGTTCGATATGTATTAAAACATTTAAGTTTTACCTTAGTGTTGCTGTAGTTTTGTTGCTGATATATACTGAGTTTTGTGCTGGCATTTTTTCAGTTACATTTAAGCTTGCACCCAGGAATATTATCTCTTGAGAGGGCACTAGTTTTGATTTATTTTCGTTTACTGTGTACCCTAGGCCAATTAGTAATCTTTTTACAAATGCCAGATGCTTCAGAAGAATGTGAAGATCATGGGTGTAGTAGATAAGCCAAAGGGCAGTGCAGAGAATTGGTAATGCAGTGAGCCAGCTATGAATCTGAGGTATCTTCTGGCAAGATTGTCTGATTGGGACATGCAGGTATGCCTCTAAGTCCAAAGTTACGAGCCAAGCCTTCTTGCCCAGCATGGGCAGTAGCTGCTGTAGAGTCCAACATCTTGAATTTTGGAACTTCCAGAAACGTATTTAGTATAGACAGGTCCAGTATTGGTCTCCAAGTTTTGTCCTTTCTGGGTACTAAAAAGAGTCTGGATTAAAATCCTTACCCCTGCTCTTGTTGTGGTACTTGCTGAATGGTCCTCATGTCCATGAGGGCAGTTATTTGTTTTTGTGCCTCTGCCCATTGATTGTGTGGCAGGTCTTGACCTTGGCAGGGTGTGAAAATGGAACCTGTAAGCCTTGGGACACTATGTTCAGGACCCATTTGTCTTGGGTAATCATTTGCCAGTTTGATGAAAAAAGTGCTAGTTTTCCCCCTAAGGGGGCTGCCAAATGAAAAGTGCTTGGATCTGGTAGAGGAAATTCATTGGGACTATTTCCTGTAAGGTTGTGATTTGTCTTCTCCGCTTTTGGAGGTAGGAGCACCCCATTGTTTAGGCCTGTATGAGCCTTGGGGCTGAGATCTGCCTCTGGGACGCCCATATCTGCCTCTTTGTGGTCTGTCTGACGCTGGAAAGAACCAATTTTTAGAGGGCCAGTTCCTGCTAAACCTGGGTGGCTGTACCTGTAATAAATCCTTGACTGTCTGCATGGATTTTGCTTTATCCTCCATTTTTTTCAACACCTCTTCTGCTTTAGTACCAAACAAAGTATCACGCTGTAATGGTGCATCTAATAATTTTGCTTTAACATGATCAGGCAGATGGTTCCTTTAACCAAGCATGCCTCCTAATAACAGATCCTGTAACAGCGGCCCTGCAAGAGGTCTCCAGTGAATCATAACCACATTGCAAAGTATGCTTTCCCACTTGTTCAGCTGCATGCAATAAATCCTGCTATTCCTTGTTCTCTGAACATTCAGTATTTGTCAACATTTTCTGTTTAAGCAGTGACATTAAATATTGCTGATATTTAAGCATATGAAATTGGCAATTTAAAGCCCTTACAGCCAGGGTAGCGGAAGTGTAGGACCCCCCCCCCAAATCTGTCTAGAGCCCTATAATCCCTATCAGAGGGGACAGGGTTTTTTGCAGTGGAAGCTTTAACCCAGGGGTGTCCAACCTTTTGGCTTCCAAGGCCGCATTGAGTGAAAAGAAATCGTCATGGGGCCGCATATAAAATATATCATATAGTTAACTCTTTCGCTGCCGCAAGCGACCAGGTGCATTTGAACAATGAATAAATGCCTAATATTTGCCTTAAAATTCTAATTCTCATTCTAATTCTCTAATCTAAAAGTTAACTCTAATATCTTAGTATATATATATATATATATATATATATATATTTTTTTTTTTACAAATAAACAGATATTCATTACAGCTCTAGCATTTCTCACTGGGAAAACCACTCTAGCAGTCCAACTACGTAAAATGTCAACATTAGCAACCCTACAATACTATAATACACAAAAATAAGCCAACAAATTTGCAATAAAGTAAAGAATTCACATTGCTGACTTAAAACAATTCTAAATAAGCTACAAGAGGGGTCTCACCCAAACAAATGACTGGTGCCAGAAACATGGCCTCAAGCTAAATGCCAAAAATGCATCATCCCCTTTGGGGAAAGTAATGTCCCCACAAATTATCACATTAATAACAATGTTGCAAGCACGCAATCAGTTGTGAGGTGCTTGGACACCCAGGTTGATAGAAATCTAACTTTTGACCACCATACTGTCTCCGTTATACGGAAAGCTTTTTACATGGCCCACTTCATTAGTAAGGGTATCTCATCCAGGGACAAGGTGGTCATAGCATCCCTGTATTCTTCCTTTATAAGAGCCATTACTGAGTGCAAAGCCCCTTTTGGCATGTGCCTCAGCAAAACACCCTGCCAAAAGAAAGACTACAACCATTTCTGTCAAAAGAGCTCAAAGGACTAAGTTCACTTAGTTATCCAAACAAACTAAAAAGCTTCTTGCTCTCCTCTGCCCCTCACTGGACCCTATAAATTTCCTTACTGGCTTGCTTTCCAGGCTAAGAAAGATTCTACCTTGAGACTTCCTCCACCTCAGAAATACTGGTTATACTTAAAATGCTCACTACAAAGACCACAGCCTTCACTGCAACATAAACAAGCCACTCTGTATGTACAAGTTCTGGATACAAAAACTTCAACTTCTGTAAAAAAGTTCCTCATTATCAAACAATGTAGCTCAGCAACACAACAAATGGATGGATAGCCATAAATGTACTCCTTGAGTAAGTAGCATAGCCTTCATCAAACCAGATGGAAAATCCACATACTAAACTTTCCTAGCTGGATGGCTAAGATCTAATATTGGTTACTCAAGTCTACTTGCCCAAGAAGAGGGGCCTATTTAACTAAGAATTCCATTTGCAAAAATATATTCAGTATACATATTAAATCTCTCTCGCTTACACACACACCCCCCCCCCACACACACACACACACAAAAGGAACCCCTACTTCTAAAATAGGCAACCTCAGTAATCACATGACACACTCACTGAATGAAATTGGAAGTAAAATATCTGAAAAATAATCATACTAGAGATGGGCTCATCCAACGAATTTCCCACCACCATAAGGACCACCAATAAATTAGCAAACTGCTGCTCAGAAAAAAGTAAATCAATAAGAAATCTATAAACTAAGATCATACTACATATTGGAGTAAACATATAACTTCCCTCCAATCTAAAGCCATTTGACATTCAGACATTTTAATTTCTGCAGAAATTATTCACAGACTGACAGTTTACTGAGCTGTCACATTAGCACTCTATGCTTACGTCCAAACCAATGATGCATACTTGTCAATTCCAAAAGAATTAAAGTAGTTTAATAAGAAGGTTATTTGCAAAGTTACATGGCAGTTTATATTGGAAATAAGCAAAGATATTAAAAAGGCTCCATTTCTCAATTATGCTGGAAGGTCTTCCAAGGTAAATACAACCTTCTGATTTAGTATGGAACCATACCTCTCAACCTTAGAGCAAGAAATCTATAGAAAGAGAAAAATAAAAGTGGGATACAGGCCCAAAAATAGTTATGGATCATGGACACCATTGAAACAACTGTAGCTGCAAACATTATACATCACTTATAATCTTTCTATCACATCATAGTCAGGTAAGCATTATATGGCTCATTCAATCCTGCCTTCTTTTGCAACCAAGAAAACTATGCTTTGAAAGGACAAATGCATTAAAAATAATAAATAAAACACATTGCATCCATATCCTGGAACTTCCTAACTGCAAACAACCACAGAGCTTTCACTGAAACTAGGGATGCTTATTTCCCGGGAATGATCGCTCTCCCTAATTAAGTCTAATGGGATACAATCTACCAGGATCTGGACTACCTGAAATAAATTAAATTATGGCCTGCAAGTGCACTTTGTTTAATTAAACTATATTTCTAAGCCCACTTACTGTATTTTTTCAGTAACATCCCAATCTCCATTTCCAGGTCACTTTACAAGACACTGGCAGTGGCAGACTTGGCATCCTCCAGATCCCTACAGGACCACACACAATCTGCTAGCATTGTCCATTAAATGTAAATATCCATCCACTGCAAATGGCAAGAAGCTACATCTTAACAAATCTACTTTTGGCATGCCTAGTACCAAAGTATCAGGTTTTGAAACAAACAACATTCTCCACAGTCAGTAAGTCTGTCTTTAATAATCTACAGTAGCAGCCCTCCCAACACACACACACACACACACACACACACACACACTAAAACCCCCAACATTTAAAAAATTACATTGTGCCCACCTGATCTGCCAGTATTGATGATCCACCAAAGCTATACTTATTTTTGTCCAATCTGCCACTGCTTAGAACCCACCATTGACAAAACAGTACTGGGTGCTTTTTTGTTTGTCAGAAAAAAACAATTCAACTTTATAGGGTTCCTATCAGCAGACCGAAGATGCATGTTTTCGAATGCATCTTGGTCGAACTGACAAAACTGAAACTGCAAAATATCTTAGCGGCATGTAAGCGAATTCTTTCCCTGGGAAATAATTTGCTTGGCCACTTCGGTACTTTGCCGATTTCGGCACTGTAGTGCAGTCTCGGAGATGGTATATATAAGTAGGGGGGTGGGGGGCACAGCCTCCCATGGCGGGGGGTGTGGGGGGTGAAGCCCCCCACTTAATCTCAGGTTTTAAAGTGTTTTTTTTTTTTTTGGAACAGCGGTTTTGTAAGCTTTCGCTTACATGGGGTCGATTAATCACCGTTCGCTTACCTAAGCGTTCTGTGATCTAATATAGACCCAATTTATATGCTACAGTCCCACAAAGTCAATCCACTACTGACCCATTAACCTTAGGCTGCTGTCTCATTTTTACTCCCTGGAACTGCATTACCTTGGATGACTAATTTTATTTCTTAAAGTAAAAGACACACATTGAAAGATGAAGTGAAAATCCATACAGTTGAGAGGTATGATTTCATATTCAATACAACACTGTCAGGAAAGCCACAATTTAATGAAAGTGTACTTTTAATGTACGATATATTTGTGAGCTAACTTGTGTTCAGTAGATAGATTGATAGTTAGCCTCTTTGTGCATGTGTCTCTCTGTCATGCACACACACTCTTCTACTTTCACATGCACAAGCATTCTGCTTTCATGCATGTACTCACTCATTCACTCCCTCCACACTTACCTATTAACACAGGTAAGTGCTGTCCCTTTCAAAGGCAATGACGGCAAATCCATACACTAGTACCTCTTCAGCAAAAACACACTGATTCTTTGGCATGAAGTAACGGTGGGAACACACAGATCCTTCTTTGGCGCAAAAAAAATCAAAACTAGAATGGTGCTTTGGTGCATGCGCACACCGACAGAGTTATAGGCCATGGGCGTGAAAAGCACAAAACAAAAAAAGTGTTTTGGGGCATGCATATATCTATGTTGCAGTTAGAGGTCGGGGGCCGCATGGAAGAGGTCTGGGGGCCGCAGTTTGGACACATCTGCTTTAACCCCTTTGGGACTCTGAGATATAGTTTCTGGGTCAGCTGCAGGGTTTTTATATAGAAATTTATGAGAATCCGGGACCCTGTAGTATCTGTCTGGCTTAACAGGTGCAGGGTGTAGAGAGTCAGGGGACAGGCTGGACTTCGAAAATACATCTTCAATGTCCAGAACAGGTGGAATAGCAAGGGGTCTGTACTGAGGAAGTAGCAGAAAGTCTCTGAGCCTTTTCTTAGATTCAGAATAATCTTGGCTCTCTCAGTGGAAATGCTCCCTCATGGTATGCAGGGTTTCCCCAAAAGAATAATCCTCAGGAGGAGAGGCTGAAGGAATGGATTCTTCAGCATCAGAATCCTCATAGGGAAGCATGGAGTAATCCTGTTGATAAGAGGAATCAGAGGAAATGGAAACCTGATCAGAAGAATCATACTCTGTCTCTTGCCTAGGCCTCTTATCAGGAGGGGGATGGGAGGCCCTGATCAATCTAATTAGGTCTTCGGACATTTTGAGCATCTGTTTTTTAGGCATGGAAGTCTGTGAAGGAGAATGCTGTACTTGTTTCTTTGTCTTTAGAGCTGCTTTAGTCTGTCTTTGAAGCTGAAGATGGCTTAATGCATAGTTGTGTAGGTCTGAAGACACCCTCAGAAGCCGATGCCTGCTCAGCGGCTCCGGACCCATCTGAGTGAATGATTTCCGAGGGTCCAATACCTTGAGTTGAGAGGCCCAGTCGGCTCCACGTGGGAGTCGGAAGCGGCCTGTGGCTCTGAGGTAGTGGGCACCAGGGGCTGCAAAAGCACCTCACTGAGAACCGGCGACTGGCCTAGCAGAGGCTTTGTCATCGGTTTTGGACCTCGGATGCCTATCCTTTTCTTTGTCCTTGTGTTTTCTGTAAACTTCAGTTGTCAGCTGGTCCAATGGCATTATATAATTAAATCTCCGGCCAAAGTAATGAAATGCAAAATCAAACAGACGCTTGATAATGCGTTGGTTAAATCTAGCACAAAACCGACAGCTAGCAACATTGTGATCAGGGCATAGGGCAAGGAATACAGTAAGAGTGAAAATCTTTATGAGGTATTTGCTTCCCACAAGAAATACAATTAACTTTTTCTGACATGGGTCTGGAGCAAGAAAAAAGTTTCCCCAACAGGGTACGTAGCTTTAATGAAGACCGGTTCTGAAATTCGGATTTGAAAATCTCAGGAGTTGGCTGACCGGCACTTGTGAACTGCTTTTGCTACGGGCACCGCACGGCAATAAAGACTGAAGAAAATGGCATCGGCTGCATCTTTTATACCCCTGGCGCACCGATGTCAGGGAAGAGGTGACAGCAACCGACGCTGGACCTAGACTTTGGAATTCTGGCTGACTGAGGGTAGCCTCCCAGCAGGACAACCCTAGAGTAATGACTGCAACAGTGAAACACGATGAACATCTCTAGTTGCAGACAAGGAAAGATAGGAATCATCGTTTCCAGGCTGAGACAATGTTGACTCCATAAGCTTTTTGGGTACCATTGAAGTTTCCTCATATGCAGTCTTGCATATGTAATTAAAAGAATGCAGGAGGCCATGAACCCCAAGGCCTGCAAAAATTTGTCTTGCAGATATCTGGGTTTTTGTGGCTAACTGAAGTAAGTCATCAATTGAATTTGTTTTTCTGGTGTAAGGTAAGTCATATGGGCAGTTGTATTCAAACTTGCACCCAGGAATGTAATTATTTGAGAGGGTACCAGTTGTGATTTCTTTTCGTTTATGGTGCACCCTAAACAAGTTAGAAGCCTTTTTACAAATGTCAGATGTTTTAGAAGAGTGTCCTTGCTTTCTGCCTGAATTAGACAATCGTCCAGGTATGGATAAATTTGAATATTTGCCTGCAAAATGCAATTACTGTTGCCAGGCACTTTGTGAAGACCCTGGGCATAGTAGATAAGCCAAAGGGCAGTGCAGAGAACTGGTAATGCAAATAGCCTGCGTTGAAGCAGAGGTATCTCCTGCAAGATTCCCTGATTGGGATATGCCGGTATGCCTCAAGTCTAGAGTTACCAACCAGGCATCCTTGCCTAGCATAGGTAGTAACTGTTGAAGAGTCATCATCTTGAATTTTGGAATTTCCAGAAATGTGTTTAAAATAGAGAAGTCCAGTATTGGACGCCATAATTTGTCTTTTCTGGGTACCAGGAAAAGTCTTGAATAAAAACCTTGTCCCTTTTCCTTTTCTGGTACTGGTTGAATAGCCCCCATTATTCATGAGGAACATAATGTGTTTCTGGGCCTCTGCCCACTGATTTGGAGGCAGGTCTGGTCATCTGTTTGGGACTGGCAACGTGTGAAAATGAAATCTGTATCCCTGGGATACTATATTTAAAATCCATCTGCCCTGGATAATCAATTGCCAGTTTCGTGCATGAAGTGCCAGTTTTCCCCCCAAAGGGGCAGCCAAAAGATAAGAGCTTGGTGATTGCAGTAGAAAGTCATCAAGACTGTTTACCATAGGAAGGTGCCTTGGTGCTTCCAGATTTGGAGGTGGAGGCACCCCATTGCTTTGCTCTACAAGTTCCATGCGACTGAAACCTTGAGCCTTTGGAATGTCTGGGTTTGACCTGAGTGGCTCTAGTGGGTACTGGAAAGGACCAGTTCTTAGTAGGCTTAGGTGGCTGCACTTATTGGAAATCTTTCACAGTTTGCATAGATTTAGCTTTATCTTCCACCTTTTTCAAAACTTCTTCAGCCTTATTACTAGATAGACTGTCCTGTTGTATAGGAGCATCCAACAATTTTGCTTTAACATGGTCAGGCAGACTTTGCTCCTTGAGCCAAGCATGCCTTATCACAGATCCAGTTACAACAGCCCTGCAAGAGGCCTCCAAGGAATCAAAACCACATTGCAAAGTATGTTTTCCAACTTGTTCAGCTGAATGCAATAAATCCTGCAACTCTATTTTCCACATGGTCAGAAATCAACATCTTCTTCTGTTTAAGTAAACCCATGACATGCAGTTGATATTTAAGCACATGAAATTGACAGCTTAAAGCCCTGATTGCCAAGGTTGCAGATGTGTAAACCTTCTTAGCCCATCTATCTAGAGCCCTGGAATCTCTATCAGAAGGGGTAGGATTTTTAGTAGTAGAGGCCTTAACGCCCTTGGGACCCTGAAAAATGATTTCAGGGTCAGCAGTAGGATTTTTAAAAAGGAATTTGTGGGAGTCAGGAACCCTGTTGTATCTGTCTGGCTTACTAGCAGCTGGAGGCAGGGAATCAGGAGTCATACTGGATTCTGAGAAAACATCCACAATGTCTAGAACAGGAGGTATAGACAAAGGCCTATGCTGAGGAAGAAGAAAATCCCCAAGTCTCTTTTTAGATTCTGAGAAATCCTGACTCCCTTAAGGTATGCAAAGTTTCTCCAAAAGAAAAATCCTCAGGAGGAGAAGCAGAAGGGATGAAATATTCTGCATCAGAGTCCTTATAAGTGGGAATAGATAATTACTGATCAGAAGAAATAGAAACCCGACCTGAAGATTCATAGTCGGTGCCTTGCCTAGGCCTCTTAGCAGGAGGGGGATGGGCACCCCTGATCAAGGTAATTAAATCCTCAGCCATTTTAATCATTTGTTTTTTTAGGCATTGGGGCCTGCACACGTGGCCCAAGTATCATCTTTGTAGACAAAGTAGTAGTTTTTGGCCTAAGTTTTGAAGATGGTGTCGGTTTAATATACAAACCTTTAGACCTGAAAACACCCTCAGAAGCCGGTGCCTGCTCAGCAGCTCCAGACCAGTCTATGGTAAAGACAGCCGCGGGTTCAATACTTAAAAGTATTTTGTAGCATACCGGACTCTAAATGGGTCTCAGTAGAGGTCTGCGAATCTAAAGTAGCAGGTATCAGGGGCTGCAAAAGCGCCTCAGAGAACCAGCGACTGGCTTAGGAGAAGCTTCATCTGTTTTGGACCTCGATGGTCTCGCTCTCTCTTTGCGGTTTTTGTATTCCGGTAGTCAAATTGCTAATAGACATTTCTGGATAGTTAAATCTTGAGCCAAAATATTTAGAAGCAAAAATATACTGACGGTTAATAGTGTGTTGATTAAATTTAGCACAAAACCGACAGCAAGGCACGCTGTGGTCAGGGCCAAGGCAAGGAATACAGTATAAATGAAAATCCTTATGAGGTATTTGCTTCCCACAAGTAATACAATTATCAACTTTCATTGAAATCGGTAAGGAGCAAGAAAAAGTTTCCCCAACGGGGTACTTAGCTTTTAGTACAAGACTTCGGTTCGGAAACTCGAAAATGAAAATTTCAGGAGTCGGCCGACCAGCACTCGCAAACGGCTTCTGCTTCAGGCACCGCGCGGCAAGAAAGACTGATGTAATGGCGTCTGCTGCATGTTTTATACCCCTGACATTATGGAAGAAGGGACAGCAACCGACGCAGGACCCAAGACTTTGTTAATCAGGCTGAGGGCAACCTGCCAGCAGATTACCCAAATGTAATGACTGCAACAGTGAAACACGAAGAACATCTGCTTCAGGAGTGGATGAGAGAAGAGGGGTGGCTCTCAGTTGTAATGAGCTGAAATGGCTGAAGCATGAATTTTGATGGAGGAAAAGGAAAGGCTCTTGTGAAGCATCTCAAGTATTGAAGTATCTGAGGTAAATTGGGTGCTGCTGTGCCCATCCCGAGTTTGGCTCCAAGAACAATCTCTTCCATTTTTCAGCATAAGATTTTCTAGTACTAGGCCTCCTTGCCTCCATAATGACATCCAACACTTGCTTACTGAGGGATGGTAACAGAAACATCAGGTAATTAGCCAGTCAGGTTCAGGGTTTGAAACTGTGGGTGCAGAATCTGGCCCTCCTGCTGGGACAGCAGGGCAGGGGTCTGAGGCAGGTGCCAGCAGTGATGCACTGCGCAAAAGGGGGTACCAGTGTTGGCGTGGCCAGTCTGGTACAATCAGTATTGTCCTTGGTTTGTCCCATTTGATCTTTAGTAGTACCTTGGGAGAGGAGAGGCAGAGGGGGAAAGGCATAAACTAATAGGTTTTCCAGGTGAAGGACAGGGCCATCCACTTTCCAAGCTTGTTTGTGGGGAGTCCTTGTGCAGAATTTTTCCAATTGGTAGTTCGGGGGGGGGGGGCAAACATGTTTATTTCTGGGCTCCCCCATTTGTTTCTCAACATGTTGAATATCTCTGGTTCCGGTTTCCACTCGTGTGGGTCCATGAGATTTCTGCTTCGTTCATCTGCCAGTGTATTTAGTTTTCCTGGCAGGAATTGAGCCTATAGGTGCACTTGGTAGCTCAAGGCAGTGTTCCACAGAGCCATGGCTAGTCTGCAGACAGGGTACGAGTGGGTTCCCCCCTGCTTGTTTATGTACCACATAACAGTGGTGTTGTCAGTCTACCATTAATTGCCCTGGAAGAATGTGGTCCTTGAAGACTGTCAGAGCATTCTGTACAGCTAACATTTCTTTTTGATTGATATGCAGGTGCATTTGACTTGGGTTCCATTTGTCCTGAATGCACTTCCCTGCCAATTGAGCCCCCCCCATGCATTGTCTGATGCATCTGTTAGGGTTTGAGCGGCAGGGGGTAGAGTGAATGGCAGTCCGTGGTTTTGGTGGCAGGCCTCTGCACACCAAAGGAACTCTATCTGTAGACCAGGTATGATAGGAATCATTGCTAGGAATCAAACTAGTAAACCATCCACTAAATGTCCCATCCCTCCAGAATCTACTCCAACCCTATCGCACCACCAGACCACTAAGATCCAGCAACAAAAATCACTTGCAGATCACTAAAGCCAATAACTCTTCTGGTGAAGCACTATTCTCTTGCACCATAGCCAAATTATGGAACTCCCTCCACCCACTTCAAAACTTTACTAAAAGCGCACCTAAAATTATGCTGGCTATGCCCTTGCAACTCCCACTCATCACCCACCCCATCCAACTACTACTTTTCTTTCCACTCCACTAACTACCTTGATTATAGCAAGCTCAGATACTCATTAGCCTAGTACTTATTATACAGCAGGAACTTCTTATTGTAACATTTGTTAATGTCTGTTATGTACTTCACAGATAAAGATTCTAGTTGTCTACTGATGTGCTATGTTCTTCATCTGTAAATATGTTAATTGCTATGCTAAATTGTTAATCGCTATGTAATCCAATGTAACTACTGTGTTTATTTTAACTGTGAAGCTTTTCTCCCCAGACCTCCGCTGAAAATGGACCTACGTCCAGTCGGACACTCCCGGTCAACAAATGTAAATAAATAAAAATTGCTTCTAGATCCCGAGAATGTTGACACCAGGCTTTTTAGATACCATTGTAGTTTCCTTTGTAGTTTCCTCATATGCAGTCTTGCATATGGAATTAGGAGAATGCAGGAGGCCATGAACCCCAGGGCTTGCAGTATTTTCCTTGCAGATAGCTGGGTCTTTGTGGCCAGTAGTTTCAAGTAGACTGTCAAATGAACTTGTTTCTCTGGCATGAGGAAAGCCATCTGTGAAGTTGTGCTCAAGCTTGCTCCCAAGAATACAATTTCTTGGCAGGGTACAAGATGTGATTTCTTTTTGTTTATGATGTACCCCAGAGAAGTTGGCAATTTCTGTACAAATGCTAGATGTTTCAATAGTATGTCTAATTCAGGCAGAAAGCCAGGACAATCATCCAAGTATGGATATATTTGGATATTTCTTTGCCTGCAAAATGCAATGACTGGAGCTAGGCACTTTGTTAATGCCCTGGGTGCAGTAGATAAGCCAAAGGGCAGTGCAGAGAACTGCTAGTGCATGTAGCCTGCTTTGAAGCGTAGGTATCTTCTGCAAGATTCCCTTATTGGGATGTGCAGGTAAGGCTTCCTTTAAATCCAGTGTTGCCAACCAGGCTTCCTTGCCTAACATAGGAAGCAGCTGGTGAAGAGTTAGAGTCTTGAATTTTGGGATCACCAAGAACGTGTTTAGTATAGAGAGGTCCAGGATAAGGACGCCAGGAGTTGTCTTTTCTGGGCACCAGGAAGAGTCTTGAGTAGAAACCTTGTCCCCTTTCCTCTTCTGTAACAAGTTGAATAGCCCGGATGCTTGAGAGAAAATTTGCTTTTGAGCCTCTGCCCACTGATTTGGGGATAGATCTGGCCAACCGTTTGGGGTTGGTAAGAAGTGAAAGTGGAATCTGTATCCTTGGGAAACTATATTTAAAATCCATTTGTCCTGGGTAATGAGTTCCCAATTTTTCGCCTGCAGTACAATCTTCCCCCCTAAAGAAAAAGACAGCTGTGCAGGGCTTGAAAGATTTAAAGTTAAGTCATTGAGACAGTTTACCATAGGGGGTAGTCTTACCACTCCCTTCTTTAGAAGTGGGAGCCCCCCACTGCTTAGTCCTGTGAGTACCTTGGGACTGAAGCCTGGGTGTTCTGCTGGTTCTGAGTTTGGACTGAGAAGGCCTGGAAGAGGCAGGAAAGGACCAATTTTTAGAGGGCCAATGCCTACCAAATCTGGGAGGCTGTACTTGCAAGAAATCTAACACTTTGCATAGATGTAGCTCTTTCCTCCATCTTTTTAAGTACTACTTCTGCTTTGTTGCCAAACAGGCGGTATTGGTTTAAGGGAGCATCCAGCAATTTAGCTTTAGCATGATCTGGCAAAGATTAGGGCGGCCACGGTGGTGCAGTGGTTAGCATTGCTGCCTCACAGCAAGAGGTTCTCCGGTTCGATCCCCGGCTGGGGTGCCTTCTGTGCGGAGTCTGCATGTCCTCCCTGTGGTCGCGTGGGTTTCCTCCCACATCCCAAAGACATGCTTCAGGTGGATTGGACACTCTAAATTGGCCCTAGGTGTGTGTGTGAGTGTGCCTTCTGTGGAAGGTTGGGCGCCGGGCTGGCAACTCGACACCGTAAAACTCCACTGCCAATCAATGTGCGGACAAGGTGATCCGCTGTGGCGACCCCTAACCGGGAAAAAGCCGAAAGAAGAAGAAGATGATCTGGCAAAGATTGCTCCTTAAGCCATGCATGCCTTCTAAGTACAGACCCAGTGACTGCAGCCCTGCAAAATGCCTCTAGTGAATAAAAACCACATTGCAAAGTATGTTTTCCGTTCAGCAGAATGCATTAAATCCTGTAAATCTTTATTTTCAGCACAGTCAGGAAGCATCATCATTTTCTGTTTAAGCAATCCAATAATATGCTGATACTTTAACATATGAAACTGGCAGTTTAAGGCCCTAATGGACAAGGTTGCAGAAGTATGTACCTTCTTACCCCATCTATCCAGCACCCTAGAATCTTTATCAGAGGGTGTAGGATTTTTGGCAGTAGTAGCCTTAATGACCTTGGGTCCCTGTGAAATGGTTTCAGGATCCACAGTAGGATTTTTAAAGAGGAACTTGAGAGAGTCAGGAAGCCTGCAATATCCATCAGGTTTTCTGGGAGCAGGAGGTAGAGTCAGGGGCCAAGCTAGAGTCCAAAAAGGCATCATCAACAATGTCCAGTACAGGGGGGGAATAGCTAAAGGCCAGTGTTGGGGCAGGAGTAAGAAATCCATAAGCCACTTTTTAGAGTCAGAGTAATCCTGGCTTTCCCAGCGAAAATGCTCCCTAAGAGTATGCAAGGTTTTACCAAAAGAGAAATCTTCTGGAGGGGAAGCAGAGGGAAAAGACTCCTCCGCATCAGAATTCTCATAGGTAGATAAGATTAAATCATGGTCATCAGAGGAAACAAATTTCAGAGTCCTGATCAGAAGAATCATAAGGAAACTCAGTCCTAGGTCTCTTAGAGGGGGAAGGGTGGCTTTTCCGGATTAGAGTAATAAGGTCTTCAGCCATTCTTTGTTTTTTAGGCATACAGGCCTGACCATGCGGTCTGGGCGTCAGTTTTCTTGGCATGGATCGAGTTTTAGGCCTTGAAGAAGATGGCATCGGTTTAATATGCAAGTCAGTAGGCCTGAATACACCCTCAGAAGCAGGTGCCTGCACAGCGGCTCTGGACCCATCCAAGGTAGAGATATCCGCAGGTTCCACAGTTGAAGCAGCTCCTGGCATACCTGACTCCCAATGGGTCTGAGTAGAGGTTTGCGAATCTGAAGTAGAGGGTATCCGGGGCTGCGGAAGGGCCTCACTGAGTACCGGTGACTAGCTTAGGAGAAGCATCATCGGCAGCTTTGGACCTATGCGGTCTGTTGCTATCTTTATCTTTGTGTTTTTTCAGAATGTCGGTAGTCGGGTGGCTTACCGAAGCCATATCAAGATAATTTAACAGAGTACACCAAAATAATTAGAAGCGTAAACAGATGGTGAATAGTTGTTTAAACAAGGCACAAAACCGACAGTGAGGTACATCATGATCAGGACCTAAGAAAGGAATGCAGTATGAATGAAAATCTTTGAGGTATTTGCTTTCCACAAGAAATACAATTTTTTAAACTTTTACTGACATCAGTTTAGAGCAAGAAAAAAAGTTTCCCCAATGGGGTACTTAGCTTAGTTGAGGACTTCGGTTCTGAAACTCGAAAACGAAAATTTCAGGAGTCGGACGACCGGCACTTGTAAACTGCTTCTGCTTCGGGCACCGCACGGCAAGAAAGACTGATGTAATGGCATTGGCTGCATGCATTATACCCCTGACTACCTGACGTCATTGGAAGATGAGACAGCAACCGACGCAGGACCCAAGACTTTGATAATCAGGCCGACTGAGGGCTACTGCAAGCAGATAACCCAAATGTGATGACTGCAACAGTGAAACACTTAGAAAATCTGCAATTGCTTGTTATCTGTAGCCTATGCCAGTGCACATCCTTTTACACAAAAGTCTAAAGCTGGTATCAAATTCCAGTGGATCCAAATGTTGAGCCCAACTTTTTTCCTTTTAAAGAAACTGAATCTCTTGTGTGTACCCTGGCAAGACAGATCATAAGAATCAGATGCCATGAACCCAGAATCCGGAGATGCTCTCTGGCTAAAGGCTCACTGAGTAAAGTTTCTAGATAAAATTCACCGTTCTCCTGTGTCAAAAAGACCTTTTTCTGTAAGTTGTCAGAGACAAACTAGAAATACAATCCTGTGAAAAAAAGTAAAGGATTTCTGAGCATTTATCTGGAACCAAATATTAGTCAGAAGAGAAGAAAGTTATGTAATCATAACAATAGATCTGTTGTTGGTTTTCATCTTTCCTCAATGCATAGGTTTCAGATCAGACTTTGGCAACTTCTAAGCTTTGGATCTGGTGCTCTGGCTCCTCCCCATACTCAATACCTGTATAAAGGGCAAGCTACCACAGTCTGCCCATTAGAAGCAGAAATTCGGAATATAAATAGGGCAATAACTAAACTTGAGCATTGCCAACTTGTGGAGACAGAGACCATCTCCTGCAGCCAGGGCTAGGTCATTTAGAATCATCCAAATATGACAATGTGAGAAACCAACACAAAAGTGGGAATGGAAGGTGGGTAGTTGAGAAAGGATGAAAACAGACAACACAAACCGCATTTTGGTGAATACGTATCTGATGTCTTTTCAGTCCATTCATCAATGTATGGGATACAGTTCCCAGATATCTTACTACTTGGATGGTCTTAGGGAAGGATATTCTGCAGAGCAACTGAGCCAACATAGGCTCTTGACCTGGATTGTACATCTGATTAGTAATGACAGATAAAAGTATTGACCTTGGATCTAGTAAGCAGTCATCAATTGGTACAATAGATAAAGCTGTAAAATAAAGGCACAAATCTAGTGAAATCTGATTTTGGAATTGTAGGAAGTAACAGACCCCTTTCTTGATGGATAAAAGAAAAACACAGACATAACCAATATGAAGGGTTGACTTTTGATATTCCTTTTTCCAACCTGATAGTTGAAAAAGATAAAAATTTGCCAGATTTTCTTTAAGATTTTGTCCGAAGTACATAAAAACAATGGACAGTGAACATCTAGCAAATGTAACATTCACCCTTGTTTGAAAAATTCTGGAAAGAAAACTAGAAATTTCACGGACTAGTTAAACAATTCAGAAGTCATCTTAAGGAGAAAAGAGTTGTTTTTGAGGTACACACCATCTTTGTGAAATATTAGATAAGAATGTTTGAAAGACGAGGTGTGAAGCTCAGAAATTCTGCTGGCAAAAGTGATAGTAACCAAAAATAAGGTATTCCATGATAAAAAAACTTTAGGTCAACTCTAGCCGCAGATTTGAACAAGGGACCAGTTAATGCTTACAGTAAAATAATAATGTCCCAGGGAGGAACTGGATCTCTAAGTGGGTAAGTAAAAGAAAGGTTAATCTAAGAAAGCCTTGGCTAATTTAAGAGATGCCACGGGAATGCAATTTTCACACACTTACAGAAAGGATAGAGTAGCCAACTGTACTTTGATGGTGGAGTAGCTGGCTCCACATTGAAAAATATGGGCAAGAAAGTTCAAAATTGCTGGTAGCGGAGCTAAAGAAATCAATATTTTCAGCTGTTCAAATAGAAAATGTTTTCTACCTGCCTTTGTAGATCTTTCTAGTAGAAGGTTTTTATGAAGATGACAAAATGAGAATGAAGGATGAAATGCTGGACTGTCGAACCATCTTTTGAATTGCAGAAACCATGTGGTTAAATTGAGGGATTGAATATTTGGGTGAGGTGACCTCACTGAGTGAGAATTTACATTCAGCTCGAGCCCAGCATCCAAGGAGGGGTGGACTACATGAAGCCAGATGAAGGGAAACCATACTTGTACAGGCCAATAAAGGACTAGAAGTATGACTTGCCTAGCATTATGGATGGACAACGTCCTACAGTTTCTCCAGTCAGCCTGGTCGACATGGGAATCTGGAGGCAATGTAACAATTACCTCATGTGCACTGACAACCTACTTCTAGTCCACAAAAATTCATTATGTGAGAGATGCATCTATATCAAGAACCTAGAATCCAGGCTCTCGCTCACAGTCTGTTCATCTGATATTAAGCAAGTTATCAGCATGTAGACCATCTCCTGTACCTACTAAACTGACAACACAAACCTACATATGTAGAGGTCCTTACAAGAAGCTTACCTAATCAGAGACCTCCAAAATACAAACATGATTCACATAATACATCCTCTGCAGAACATAGTACACACAATATATTACACACCAGTGTCTCCACAGTCAAGCCCCTAAGGCGTAACACAAAAACACCTTAAGTCATAGGCTACTCAATGATGAGACACAGACGCCCCTCTCACCAAGCTGGATAAGGAAAAGGTCATGGTCAGCTGTCTGTCAAGTGCCAGGATCCACCACATTACACACACACTCAAGTCTCTCAACAACAGACAAAGTTATGACTGTCCATGTTGGTGTGAATGACTTGAGAAACATCTCACATGAAGAGAGACATGACTGAGCTCTGTGTCAAATGCAGGTATGTACCTAGCCTTAAAAAGAAGTTATGTACTCACCATAATGTTCCATCCGAGTAGGTACTTCATTTGTCTGCAACCTGTGGGTATCGGATCCGAGCCGGCAGCTTACCAAGCCTCCAAGATCAGAGCTCCTAGCCCCTCCCCTACCCATAATCCCCTGCTACCAACCATATCACCTCAGATCATTTTCTTTGCCTTACCAACCTGGAAACACGAAATAACTGCAAAGGTGATCAGAAAATCCCGAAAGGTTCGGGGGATGGCAGGGGGGGGGGTCGGTTGCAGACAAATGAAGTACCTACTCAGATGGAACGTTATGGTGAGTACATAACTTCTTTATCTGAATTAGTTACTTCATTTGCTCTGCAACCTGTGGTACAGAGTCCCCAGCTACCTTATAAGAACCTGGGTGGTCCTTATGGAAGGATATTCCGAAGCACCGTGGAGCCAAAAGAAGCCCTACTTCTCGAAATCACATCTAATTTATAATGAGAAATGAACGTATCAGAAGAGGATCAAGTAGCTGCTGAACATATGTCATCCACTGGAACCCTAGACCAGAAGGCTGTTGAGGTGGCTACAGATCTTGTAGAATGAGCACGGATACTAACCGGGGCTGGTTTGCCAGACGATATATATACCCCTGAATAATACACTGACGAATCCAATTTGCTACAGTGACTTTGGAAATGGCTTTACCCATGGCTAATTTTGCATACGAGACAAACTGGTCCGACTTGCGAAACTCTCTAGTCCTATGCAAGTTAGAAACGCAGCTGTCTGTGTACATCCAATTTGTGTAATGTGTATTCTCCCGTGTTCTGAAATGTTGGAAAAAACACTGGTAGATTTATCGATCTATTTATATTTGCTTCTGAAGCAACCTTAGGCAAGAAAGACGGGTTAGTCCTGAGGGACACTATCTTTGTGAAAGATAAGGTAATGAGGCTTCATACACAAGGCTTGTAATTCTGAAACCCTTTTGGCCGAAGTAATAGCCACTAAGAAGGCTGTTTTCCATGACAAGAACTTCAACGGAATTGAGGCTGCAGGTTCGAAAGGTGGACTCGTCAAGGCTTGCAAGACTAGAGTGAGGTCCCATGGGGGAACCACAGACTATCAGTGGATTTAAAAGGAAGATGCCTCGCAAGAAGGTTTTGCACAACTTTGTAGATGCTAAGGAACCTATGCAATCACCCACATGAAAATGGGAGATGGCCGCCAACTGTACCTTAACGGTAGAAGCGCTTGCTCGCTGTCGAAAGATTAACAAGAGGAAGTCCAGGATGGTCGGAATAGGGACAGTAAATGGGTCCAAGCCCTTATCTTCGGCCCAAATGGAAAAACGTTTCCATTTATTGTTGTAAAGTTTTCTGGTAGATGGCTTATGAGCCGCAACCAGAATGGCCTTAACGGGAGAGGAGATACTGGGAGTCCTAGCCATTAATGGAACTGGATCAGCCAAGCCACAAGCTTGAGGTTGACCAGGTTTGGTGTTGGGCAATCCGCGGGATGAGAGACCAGTTCTGGACTGGGATCCAGAATCCACGGAGGAGCCACACTGAGACAGCAGAAAGGGGAACCAGATCTGCCGAGGCCAGAATGGGGCTATGAGGATAACTCTGCTCCCCAACCGACAGGCTTTCTGAATGAACTTCATCATGAGTGGAAGGGGAGGATAAGCATAAAGGAGCCCGGGAGGCCAAGCATGGACCAGAGCGTCTCTGGGGGTTTCCCCTCTAAGGGGAATTATTGCGAAGTACTCGCTGCATTTTGTGCTTAAAGGAGAAGCAAAAAGATCGCAGCGAGGCTGACCCCATTTGTGGAAGATCTGCTTCACAACAGATGGATTCAGAGACCACTCATATGGAGTGAGAAGCACCCGACTTAGCTTGTCCGCTAATATGTTGGATCGTCCCGGGATGTGCATTGCTACCAGAAAATGGTTGGTGGAGATCGCCCATTCCCAAACTCTCATGGCCTCTCGACACAGGGGGTAGGATCTGGTTCCTCCCTGTTTGTTTATATACCAGACTACAGACATGTTGTCTGTCTGGATGGCAATAGTCCCCAAGGAAAGAAGGTCATGGAGAGCTTGCAACGCCAAAAGCACCGCCCTCATCTCTAGGACATTGATATGCAATGCGGTCTCTAGGGGAGTCCACGTGCCTTGAACGGATCTGCCTGAACAATGCCCCCCCCACCAGAGGCGAGAAGCGTCTGTGGTCAATGTGGCTTCGACCGGGGGGGATCACAAAAGGCCTCCCTTCTCTGAGTTCCCATGCATGCAACCACCAAAGAAGGGAGTCCCTGCAAACTCTGCTCAGCGGTATCGGCGTGTTCAACGGGTGGAGCAAGAGAGACCATTGGACTTGAAGGGTCCATTGCAATATTCGCATTTGCAGACGGGCATGGGGGGAAAGACAGATCGCTGCTGCTATAGACCCTAGTGCCCTCAGGACTAACTCCGCTGGAGGAGGACGACTCCGGAGAAGGGCTAACACCTGATAAGACAAGCTGTTCAGTCTGACTGATGTTAGAGTAGCTCGAGAGATTCGAGTATCCAACCTGGCCCCTATGAATTCCAGGGCTTGAGTGGGGCACAGGCAGGACTTCTGCAGGTTTACTGAAATGCCTAGGTTGTGGGCTAGAGTCAGTGTGTAATCTCTCGCTACAGAGAGCTGATGCCTGCTGGTCGAAGTAAGGAGCCAGTCGTCTAGGTACAGGAAGATCTGAATGCCCTGAAGTCTCAGGTGGGCAGCAACCACCGCCATGACTTTGGTGAACACTCTGGGGGCTGAAGTGAGGCCGAATGGAAGAACCCTGAACTGATAATGACAGGCTCCGAGCCGGAAGCGGAGAAACCTCCTGGATCCATTAAGATGTGGTAGTACGCATCCTTGAGGTCTATGGAGCACATCCAGTCGTTCTCCCGCAGAAGGGGGAGGATAGATTGAAGAGTGACCATCCAGAACTTTTCCTTGGGTATAAACAGGTTCAGAGCGGAAAGGTCTAAGATGGGTCTGAGGTCCCCCATTTTCTTTGGCACCAAAAAACCTTGAGTAATAACCCAATCCGGACTGATCTGGGGGGACGGGCTGGATGGCTCTTTTTCTTAGCAGCTTCAAAATCTCTGAAGCCGCTGCCTCCCTCTGATCGGGTGGGACATCGGGGAGGTGTCTGGTTTTGGGGGGAAGCTTTAGGAAAGGAATGAAATAACCTCTGGAAATGATACGGAGCACCCATTGATCCATTGTAAGGGACTCCCAGTTTGACAGGTGCTCCGTCAACCGCCCCCCCCCGACTGCCTCCAGAGAGGGACACAGTCGGGCAAGCCCTCAGGGCTGTTGCGCGGGTCTGTCCGAGAAAGGTTCTCTAGACCTGAAATTACGTGGCCCCCCCTCAGCCTCTGGGCCGGTGTCCACCTTGTCTTCCTCTGCCGCTAGAGGATGAGTGGTCCGCAGCTGGATGGGATTGCTGAGACTTGTGGGACCACAGCTTCTTTTGTCCCCTCTGATTCCTGGAGAAGGATCTTTGGGGACTAGAGAAGCGAACTCCGACGGCAGACAGCATCTTCCCATCCTTTTCACTTTGGACCAGCGTATCGCGAACGGTCTTGCCGAAAAGAGCAGAACCGTCAAAGGGAGCGTTCGCAAAGGACACCTTGAAGGAATCCGCGAAGTCGCAAAGACAGAGCCAGGCGTGACGTAAGACTACCCCTGCTCCGCTGGCTCTAGCGGCTCCCTCCAAAGCATGAGAGAGGAGCCGCACAGATGTATTGGAGATGGATTTCAGAGTGGCCATTCGTGTCGTAAAGACATTCCTGTCTCTGACCGACAGACTCCGGGGGGGCTGCAGCGTATTCCTTGATCAAGTCTCGCTGTAGCCTGATGGCATGTGCCATATAGTTCAGCGCCTTTATAGAAAAAGTCGCTGAAGCAAACATCCGCTTCCCAATCTGGTCCAATGCTCGAGATTCTTTATCTGGCGGGTGGACCAGAGAACTCTCCTGAGCGAGTTCTTTCTTGGTGGCCGCCGCCGCCACTAACATGGCATCAACAGGGGATCCTTTGGCCCATGATTGCCTATCTGTGGGGGGCTTAGTATTTTATTGGGACGCCTAGGAATTGGCTCCACGGTGTCGGGCTCCTTCCACGCCCTGGTGGTAATTAAGTCCACCAGGGGGTCGGCTGGAGGGGACACCCAGGAAGTAGATGGGCCTGCCTCCAGGAACACTGATTCATCAAGGGAAGGTTTTTGGGCAGACCACCCCCCTCTAATACGCAACATTTCCATGACGTCTCCAAAGGAGACATCTTCAGGGGATGACCTTGGGGAACCCTCCCTATCATCTAAGTCAGTGTCGGTGGTAACTGACTTGGGGGAGTCCAGGTGCCTCCTTTTACACAGTTTCCGAGGAACCTCCTCGGTGGGGCTATCCCAAGAGGGCTTGTCCACGGGTTGTTCCTCAACAGGAACTAGCTGGAGGGCTTGGGCAGGCTGTCCCGATGGTCGGATGATGGAAGATAGACCCTCATACAGTGGGGGTACGGGTGGATCCGAAGCCCGAACCGGGGATCTGGAGGATCTCGACAGTACCCTCTCCACTACCTCAAAAGCCGAAGGAGAATCGCCCTTGCCAGCCTCAGAGCAATCTCCTCGGCTCCGAGGAAGAGATCGGGGTCGGAGCCGAAGCAGTTGGCGCCGAGAGAGGTGCGCTCCGAAGCCAACAGCTCCAAAGTTACAACAACTCCCTTGGATCCGACGCTCAGCCCTTGGCCCAGAGAGCTCGGATCCGACAAGCTCAAGGGCATAGTCTGCGAAGAGACCAGTGCTATCGGCGCCAATTTCCTGGGTCCGAATGGGCACAGATCTGATGACTCAAAGATCTGAAAACGAGTCGGAGGAGTGATCGGGGCAAACATGGGGGCCGCACTCCCCCCCAGAAGGGGGGAGGCAAGAGCACCCCCATCTGCATTTGGGTCTGTAAGAACAGACGCATCCATCCGATCCATATCCGCTTTGGAGATGCTTTTGGTTGACCTGGAAGATAGTCAAGGCAGGCCGGGAGGGCCGCCTCGACTACCTCGAGGGAGACCGATCTTCCTCCTCCGGCGAGAAGCTAGGCGAACGGAGCCGAGAGAAGAAGGATCCGGAGACCCCCCGAAGGAGACGGTCATTTTTTCTGGCGGAGCCGAGGGGTGAGACTCGGCCCGCCTTTTATGGGATCTATGTCCCTCCTTATCCTTGTGCCACTTCTCCTTAGTTAAGGAGGCACTAGTTTCCCCAGAGCTCAAACCTGAAGTGGGAGGTTGAGTCCCGGGTTGAGCTGAGGGAACAGAGGTCGCCGAGGCAGCCGGAGCCCAAACGGGAGAGGAAGAAGCTGACTCCTGGGGGAGCTTTCCCGCCAGCATCAGCTTGTTCTTCCTATCCCGAAGTGCCCGGGGGTTAAAGGCCGCACAGATCTGGCAGGCCTCTGAAAGATGGGCTGCCCCCAGGCACAAAACGCACTGAGTGTGGCCATCAGCTGGGGAAAGCTTGTGGCCACACTCAGTACATTTGGAAAAAATGGCCTTAGGCCCTTCCGCCATGTTAAAACACACACACACACACCCCCAAATGCTAAGGGGGGAGGGGGAGTGACAAAGAAAAACTAATTAACTGTACCAGAAAAAATAAAACTAGCACTAAAAAGGGGCAGAAAAAGGTTTACTACCACACACACGATTTTGAAACTTTTTTGATGAATTTAAGATAGAAACGATCTCACCCAGCCAGGAGCTCTTTAAAGGGCAAGCTTCTTCAGCCGCGGCAAAAAACGATCTGAGGTAATGTGGTTGGTAGCAGGGGATTATGGGTAGGGGGAGGAGCTAGGAGCTCAGATCTTGGTAAGCTGCCGGCTTGGATCTGAAGTCGGATCCGATACCCACAGGTTGCAGAGCAAATGAAGTAACTACTTCAGATACAGCATGTTACCCTTACCCTAAGATAAGAAGTTATGTACCTGCCATAATATTCCATGTTAGTTTTCTTCTCGCCTTCTTTCTTGCTGGTTGGTTGGGACTCTGCCATCTTCAAATGCTCGAGAGCTGCTTACTGGCTCGAGGCCCCCCTATATCCCATGATGCCTGGCGCTAGATACCCAGACCTCGTTTGGTAACCCAACTACAGACAATTATAATACAGTAAATTCAGCAGGATATAACCCACTTGAGAGACTGACAGAAGTAATAGCCAGAGAAGACTCAGCCAGGGATAAACAAATCTACGGAACTCTTCTCTGTCTACTAGGATAGGGGGATGGAGGGTGGGACGCAAGAAAGAAGGCGAGAAGACAACTAACATGGAACGTTATGATAGACAACCTATCTCGCCTTCATTCTTGCTGGTTGGAACAGCATCCCTAGCACCTCAATCCTGGGTGGCTCATCAGAACAGACTCTTCAGAACAGTGGAACCAAAATCAGCTCTGCTTCTGGAAGCCACATCCAGTTTATAATGTGAAACGAAGGTATGTGGATTAGACCATTTACTGCCGCATAAAGTTTCCATTGGCAATCTGGCCTGAAAGGCCACAGAAGTAGCTAGAGCTCTGGTAGAGTGACCTTTGGGTTTAGCAGGAAGCTCTATTTCTTAATTGATATATAAAGGTAATAGTAGAAGTCAACCACCTAGATAAGGTGACTTGACACCGGTATGCCTGGTCTTCCCTCAGCGTAAGATGGGAACAATTGGTCTGATTTTCTGATTTGTTTGGTTCTATGCAAGTAAAAGCGTAATGGTCTATGGACATCCAGCTGATGTAACTTGTATTCTGCCTTGTTGGAATAATTTGGAAAGAACACAGGTAGTTCAATGGACTAATTCAAATTATAATCAGAAGTAACCTTTGGAAGAAAGGAAGGATTAGTCCGAAGAGAAACTCTATCATTGTGAAAAACTAGGTAAGGAGGACAAACACAGAGAGCCTGAAGTTCAGAAACTCTTCTGGCCGACGTAACTGCAACCAGAAGGGTTTTCCAAGAAAGAAACTTCAAGGAACAGGAAGCTGCCAGTTCAAAGGGGGCCAGTATCAGGGAAGCTAGAATCAAATTCAGATCCCATGGAGGTGGGGAATCTCTTACTGGGGGCCAGAGTAGAGTGGTCCCTTTAAGAAAGGCTTTGCAAAGCTTACAGGACATGATGCTGGAATCAGACAGCCCCGTATGAAAGTTTGAAATTGCAGCTAGCTGAACTCTAATCATGGCAGAAGAGGATCCTGCTCGAAAAATTTCTGCTAGAAATTCTAAAATATGGTGCGCAGGGGCTGAAAAGGGATCATCCTGTTCTCCGCCAATAAGGAAAAACGTTTCCACTTGCTAGCATAAGTTTTCCTAGTGGTCGACTTGAGGATAAGATGATTTCATGCACCGAATGAGAGATGTTGGGAAGCTTGGCTATGGTCGGAAGTGGAGAAACCAAGCAGTGAGCTGGAGAGATTGAAGAGATTGGTGCAGCCCGCCCGATTGATGAATCAGTTCTGGAATTGGGTCCAGGGCTGCTCCAGAAGGTGATGATGCAGGAAGAACAACCAAATTTATCGTGGCCAGTAAGGGGCAATGAGGATCATCTTGCATCCCAATGTGGTAGCTTTCTGAATTAGTTTGGGAATCAGGGGAAATGGAGGGAATGCATAAGGAAGTCCCTGGGGCCAACCGTGAACTAGAGCATCTCTGGGGAGGTGTCCGGGGAGAAGGGGAGAGAAGAAATTGTCGCACTTGCTTTTGAAGGGGGTAGCAAAAAGGTCGCAGCAAGGCTGACCCCATTTGTGGAAGATTTTGTCCGCCACAGTCTGATTGAGAGACCACTCGTGAGGCATAAGAATTGCTCTGCTCAGCCTGTCTGCTAAAACGTTGGACTTCCCAGGGATGTGCGCTGCTATCAGAAACTGTTGGGAAGAGATCGCCCACTGCCAAAGTTAAGAGTGCTTCTCGACATAAGGGGTACGACTTGGTTCCGCCCTGCTTGTTGATGTACCATACCACTGACATATTGTCTGTTTGAATTGCAATGGTCCCAGTGGGAAGAGAGTTCTGAAGAGCTTGCAACACTAAAAGCACGGCCCTCATCTCAAAGACATTGATATGCAGATGGTACTCGTGAGGCTGCCAGGTGCCTTGGACTGTTCTGCCCTGAAAATGCTCCCCCCACCCAATCAGGGAGGCATCCATGGTCACCGTAGCTACTGGAGGAGGAAGAACGAATGGCCTGCCCTGGTGTAATGATGGGGAAACCATCTACCAAACAAGTTGGTTTTTGCATGAGTGTGATCATTATCATGTGAGGCATTGGGAGTTGCTGGAAGGATCATTGAACATCCACTGAAGAATCCTCATGTGAAAACATGCAAGGGGAACTAGTATTATAGCTGCTGCCATGAGACCCAATATTTTTAGGACAAATCTGGCCTGAATCTTTTTGCATCCTAATAAGACCTGCACATGTCGTCGAATGGCTAACACTCTGTCTTCTGGGAGAGTCGCTGACATGTCCTTTGTGTTTAAATTTGCACCTATAAAGTTGATAGATTGACAAAGAGACAATGCAGACTTTTCAAAATTTATTGTGACGCCTAGAGTAGAGCACATTTGGATGGTGTAGTCTCTGGCTAGCAGCAGGTGATGCCTGGTGGTCGCAGTAAGGAGCCAGTCGTCTAAATATGGAAACACCTGGAATCCTTGCCATCTCAAGTGAGTGGTGACTACTGCCAAACATTTGGTGAACACCCTGGGGGCTGTGGTGAGACCAAAGGGCAGCACTCCGAACTGATAATGACTGGCTCCAAGCCGGAAGCGGAGGAATCTTCTGGAGTGTCCGTGCATTTTGATATGGTAGTATGCGTCCTGAAGATCTATGGAGCACATCCAATTGTCCTGACCCAGAAAGGGTAAAATGGACTGTAGCATGACCATCCGGAACTTCGTTCTTTGAGCAGACCAGTTTAGTCAGCTGAGATCCAGAATGGGTCTCCAGTCCCCTTTCTTTTTTGGTACCAAAAAGAACCTCGAGTAAGTTCCGGATCCTTGTTGGTCTGCTGGGACCGACTGGATGGCTTTTTCTTAGCAGTTTTGAAATTTCTTGAACTGCTTGATCCCTTAGATTGGGTGGAACATCTGGAAGGGATTTGTTGGAAGGGAGTGGAGTGCGAAAGAATGGAATTTTGTAGCCTTTGGATATGATAGAAAGTACCCATTTGTCTTGTGTTATACTTTACCAGGCTTTTGGGTACAGCGATAATCTTCCCCCGACTGCCTCCGAAGGTGGACAGTTGGGCAGCACTTCAGGGATGCTGGAAGGGCTCGTCAGAGAAGGATTCTCTTTGGCCCAGATTTTGTGGACCCCCCCTGCCCCTAGGGTGGTGTCTATTGTTCCCTCCTCTGCCCCTGGAGGGGAACTCTCCACGTGGGTCAGGCACGGCTCCCTGGGATTTCCGCAACCACATCTTCCCACTCTTCTGACCCTTGGGATACGGTCTTGGAGTGGAAAAATGGACTCCAATGGCAGAGAGAGTCTTGCCTTCCTGCTCACACCTGGTAAGGGTATCCCTCACCTGTGGTCCAAACAGAGCATAACCAAAGTGGGTGCTGGTGAAAAACGTCTTGAAGGGTTCCGCAAAGTTGCATAACTGCGTCCAAGCGTGTCTCCTCAAAGCCAGACCTGTGCCTGCGGCCCTACTTGCTCCATCGGCTGCATAACAGATGAGCCACATGGAAGAGTTTACTACAGAATTTAGAGTTGCCAGCTGGGAGGCAATCTTAGCCTGAGCCCCCGAAGCTGATGGATCTTGAAGGGCATCTCCTAGCTCTTTAAGGAGAGCCCTTTGAAGACAGGTAAAATGGCACAAATAGTTCAGAGACCTCATGGAAAAGGTCGCTGAGGAAAACATCCACTTCCCATATCTGTCCATCACCCTAGATTCCTTATTAGGGGGATGGACAGATGGACATTTGTCAACTCCTTTTTAGTGGCCGCTGCTACCACCATGGGATCCACGGTAAAACCCTTGGTCAGAAATTGCTCGTCTTAAGGGGCAGTGATGAATTGTGGGCCTACGGAGAGTTGGTTCCATTGAGTCTGGAGCTGACCACGCCCTTCGAGCCACCACCGACATCAGTGGATCGAAAGGCGGAGACACCCAGGAGGTGGAGGGTCGGGAACCAAATGTGTCCAGGAACACAGACTCATCCTCGGAAGGGTTAAGGGTAAGTCCAGTTCCCCTGCTGCCTAAGGATTTCAAGGATGTCTGAGGAGACTTCCTCAAAGGGGGGATCTTTGGGACCCTTCCGACTCCTCCAAGTCAGTATCTGAAGTGACAAACTCAGGGGAGTCAGCATGCTTCCTCTTGCATTTTCTCTTTCGAGGCGGCTCCACTGAATGAATGGGGGTGGCCTCGGAAGAGGAAGATACACCCAATCACCCAATGGGGTGCCCTGGAGCGCTTGTTCCCCATGCTTGGGGTCTGGAGGAGGGGCAGAGGCAGGAGCAGGCACCATGGGGGGAGGAGCCGATGAGGCTGACCATGAGGCTGACTCAGATGCCAGCACACTCCTCATGACCTTGAAGGTTCCCCTTCCCAATACCAGAGAAGGCTCCTGCTCCGAAGACACCGGAATCCTTCCCAGCACAGAGAGAGACGGCTCCGAAGCAGATGTAGGAGCCGAACTGTGCCGAAGCTCCGAGAGGGAGAATGGGGTCGGACAAGGGTCCGATGCCACTCGCCCCTCGGAGCCGATGAGGGAGCCCTGGTGCCCAGATCCCTCCAAGGATGGCACCATGGAAGAGATCGGAGCAGACGATGGAACCGAAAGGAGGCATCTGCGCTGACGGTCCCATGGTTCCAGCCACAGCATGCTCCAGCTCCGAACAAGGGATGAGTCGAAGGAGGAACTATCGGAGAAACAGGTAGAGCAGAGCCCTGATGAGGGGGGCTGGATAGCATTTTTGCCAGGGCTTGCAACTTTAAAAGCCTGCTCACCACTCTCCAAATCATGGTCAGATAACCTAGACGACCGAGAAGAGTGGGACCGATGACTACGCTCAGATTGCAGTAAGGGTGACCCTGGAGCAGAGTGTATAGACTCCAAGGATGGTGACCTGCAGCGTTTTCGACTCCCTGACGCTTCCGACAGAAGAGTCGGGGCTGACTGGGAGATAGGTACTTCGGCTCCGGACGGAGCCGAAGTTGACGTAGAGATAGGTGCTTCGGTTCCAGCTGGAACCGAAGTTGAAGTAGAAGCCATACTCCAAGACTGCTTAGATGGCCTAGAAGGTTTCATTGAGTCTTGGCCGGTGATCCTTCAGGTTTAAGCAAACCCCTAAGGATAAGCTTATTCCTACGCTCCTGCAGGACTCTTGGACTAAAGGCATGACACACCGATCAAGAGTCCTGCAGGTGTAGGGAACCCAAGCAATAAACACAAGTGTGACCATCTGTCAGAGACATTTTCTGACAGCATGAGTCCCACTTCTTGAATCCTGACACTTTCTGTGAAGGAAAATCAATTACAAAGAACAAGTATAAAGGAGAGTAGGTAACTGGAAAAAAATATACACAAACCACACAAGTTACCACCCTAACAGCACACACACACTATATAATATAAGACCTACAACTTCTAATGAACTTTGTCTACCTTAAAAAATAAAACAATGATAAGCTTCTAACTAAAACGGCTTACTTTGAAAAGGTAAACGGGAGTGGGGGAGGGAGAGGAAAACTCTCTAAGAGAAAACAAGTTTTTAAGGGGAGGGGCATTAACAAACTACCATACAGTCTACAGCTAAGCTATGACAATAAGTGTATATTCAATAAAGTACAAAAGTCCTAAATATAGTGAATAGAGAGAAAATATACGACCTGAGCCAGTAAACGCAACCTCGTAGCAGAAGCAGCAAACGAGATCTGGGTATCTAGCGCGCCAGGCATCATGGGATATGGGGGGGCTCGAGCCAGTAAGCAGCTCTCGAGCTTTTGAAGATGGCAGAGTCGGAGCCAAGGATTGGCTCAGAGCCCCAACCAACCAGCAAGAATGAAGGAGAGATAAGACATCACTTATCTTTTTGGCTTTTCCCGGTTAGGGGTCGCCACAGTGAACTCCGGTCCACTAATGATTGGCAGTATTTTTTATGGCGCCGAGTTGCCAGCCAGACGCCCACAATACAAAAAAAATGACTGACCAACAATCTGCTTAGTTTCTGGTGTCAAAGGGACTCCAGTATCTGTCAGCCTGGTGAGAGCACTTAATTACTTGGCACACGTCACATTTTGAGAGAGATTTAATCAAGGACTTTGCCAAATGTCTCCTAGGGACTTTGTCTATGATCATAAAAAAATTACTGATTTCACAGCTGGCTTCCATGCAGTCCTTTTATATTGCCTCTATATGCGTCATCTCCAATGCCACAAAGGGTGAGTCTAGAGCAGCTGACAGGCATTTCCATAAGGAGGCATTCCTGGATGCAGCTATGCGAGTTTGATGGAAGATGTCTTGAAATGATCCACAATTAACCCTATGATGAATCCAACCCCCTTTGGTCCTAAAGTTGGAGATTATCTCAAGAAGGGAGAAAGATGGTAAATCTTTATTTAACATAGTGATGAGTCTCCACCCCCTCAGAGGAACTTCTCCAGAAACCAGAAGGGGAGGCAGGAGAATTTGGTTTCATAAATCTTAGGGATTTACACCTGGTTTTGGAGAAAGAGCCCCACCCCCAAAGCACAGGAGGAAACTTGTAAAGGTAGTTACCCAAGGGGCAGAGCTAACCCACAAAATCAAGGTTTCAGAAATCCTTTCTTGGCAAACTTTTCCAGCATTCTAGAATGGTTGCATGACTGTTGCACTCTGCAGGCAGTCAGGGGACTCACTGTTGCAACACAGATATGCCCCTACTGAAAGTCAGGTTAGAGTGCATCAATCAGAGGTCGGAGCATACAATGTCACTGAAGAATAAGGGGAGGATGTAAATCTTCTGGTGCAGACAGGAGCCAGAGGTGACAGGATCCCTAAATTGGATCTGGTCTGAAGAAATCATCTTGTCCAAGTCAGATTCAGTGAGGCTCCTGGTAGACCTAGCTGACCTAAGAGAAGAGACTGAGGAGGAAATACGAACGTGGTCCATCCTGCAAAATTAGATATCAAAGCCTAGGTGAGATAGGGCGAGAGAAAAACTAGGAGGCATATGGAACCCCTCTGATTATAGAAGCCAAAGACAGCACTGTCTCAATCGGGATATTTTAGGTGGTAGAGCAGACAAGGGAGTCTGGTTTGGGAACCTTTTCTTGAATGCTTTAGATTTTTGTCTTTATCTGTCCTTAGGGTTATCTCATACCCTTTTTGCTGAACAGGAAGAAACAGCAGACTTTCACCACAGGATGTTTGTCTCTCCCATTGAAGGAGCCCTTTAAAAATAATTTTATTCCTCCTTTCAGTAATAGCCTGTTGGCCAAACCTCACAAATGGCATAAGAACATGAGTTTGGAGCTTGCATTTTTTAAAACCTAAAGGTTTTTCCTCTCATTCTTCTGAAGAGAACTAAAATCACAGAAAAATATATAAATTACATTTTTAAAAAAATGCCCCATTCCAAGTGCAAAAGTCAAGAAGAGGGGATGAGTGCAATACACACAGTGCTAGAAAAAGGGTAGGTTCAATGTTTGAAGAAATACTTATCTTTCAAGACTCATTTGTATAATTTTATCCTGAAGCACCCAAACATCATCTATCGCTTACGGCAGCAAACGAGATCTGGGGTAGCTTGCTCTTTAAACAAGAAAGGGAGGAGCCTGGGCACAAGATCCAAAGCTCAGAAGTGGCTGAAGTACCATACGTTGAGGAACAGATGGAAAATGCATCAGATCCCACTGTAATGGCTCTTGACTCCTGGGTAAAGACTCTGCAGACAGTAAGTGATCTAAATAAGGAAATGTGTGAATACCATTCACTCCGCAATGAATGTAAAATGGATCTAAATACTTCGGGTTATCTACAGCTCCAAGTGTGTTTACAAAGGCTAATTAATGCAGAGAACTGATAATGGGGCCAACACATAGAAAACCTGAGAAATTTCCTTAAGACTTTGGCTATGGGAATGTAATAGTATTTTTTTTACATCTGATGTTCTCTCATTTCCTGGGAAATCTTCATGAAGGATTCTGAAGGGTCAACATGTTGGGACTTTCACGTATAAGATTTGGAAAGAAAAGATTTAGAACTCATCTTAAATATTACAGACTAGTGAAAAAACCGACCTGTTAGCTGCTAGCAACACTGGCTATGCTCGTGAGGTGCAGGTAGTATTATTAGTCCAAGGAAATGCAAATTTTAAAAGTAGGATAAAACAGCTTTAATAATCCAGTACTTAAAAAAGGTTTTAAGTACTGGATTATTAAAGCTGTTTTATCCTACTTTTAAACAGGTCGGTTTTTTCACTAGTCTGTAGTGCTGTTCGTTTGTGGAAACTCATCTTAAATATTCTTTGGTACCAAAAGCATTCTGGAATAGAAGCAGTTACCTTGGCTTTAACAGCACTGGTTCGACAACTTCTAGGGTGAGAAAGTGCTATATAACTTTTGGGAAAAATTCTGTTTTCCTTGGAAGGTGGGAAGGTATTTGCATCCGGTTCAAACTGCTTCCCCCCCCTCCAGTACTATTTAACACAACAGTATGAAACAATCTGCTGCCAAAGAAAAATGTATAGTATGCCACTAGAATAGATTCTGAAAGACTGGTAGGTGTGGGGTGGTAAGAATGCTGGAATAGTCTGTTAGTATACTGTCCCTTTTTGGGAAAGTTTGTTTCATGCTCCCCTCTAGCAATCGCTTTTTGGTTCCTCGTTTGGCTCGAGATGGCAGAGTTTTTTTTTCTTACATGGGAAAGAGGATCTGTGAGAATTGTAAAAGGGGGCTGTAAAACCTTGGAAAAACCCTGCATTAATTTCCATCAGTTATCAAATTACTTGAAGGTCTGGGAAGCAAATGGGCCTTACAAAAACTTGTCTGAAGCTGAATTTAAAATTTTGGACTTAACTCGTCAGGAAGGTTTTAGTTTAACACCCAGACAGATCTCATCACTGCAACTGTAGCAGGGCATGTCGAGAGCGTATCTCTACAATCATACACACTGCATAATGCATGTTTTGATACTTGAGAAATTTTAGAAACAGAAGTCAGATAGGCACTACCCTCAGGGGGAAGTATAATAAATAATTCTTCTAAACCTTCTGCACAAAAAAAAAAAAAAAGCATCAACGTCCACATAAGAGTCCGATGGTTAAGAATTCTAAACACTAAAGTAGAAAACAATCTGTCCAAATACCTTTTCTTCACCAGTATCCTGTTCTCAACTGATGTGGAAAAAACAAATGCTTCTTAGTTTGAGAGGCTTTACAAAGGCTATCTTCCTTTTTGGGAACAGAAGGTTGAGAAATCAGGAAAACAGCATTAAATATACCCTCCAAGGCTGATACCAATACAGGAATGTGAGTGGAATGAAGCATATCTCCTTGCAACATATCTTAATTTTAGGGGAAACATGCATTCATTCCCATAAAAATACCTTGTCATCCTGGTTAGTGCGAGAAAAAGAAAAGTTACTCCAAAGATGCTGAGGACCAAGATTCCCCTGAATCAGGGAAATGAATTTGGGAGTATACAGGATAGTCCCCTTCCTATGTCAGAATTCTACAACATTCCACAGGAATGTTTCTGCTGATCTGTTTTGTAGGTGAGGATTTGAGAACCAGGATTAAGCAGCCTATTACGACTTCACAGCTAAGATATGAAAATATTTTCCAATAGACATCACATCTTCAGATGAACAGGGTTTGATCTTTTGTTTTTTTCTTTACAGTGGTTGATGACAGACTTAGAAGGTACTTCTGCCACATCAAAAGAAGTCTTTCCTTGGATAAATCAAGCAGCATCCCCTGGAGTCTTTCTGGCTCTGCAAAGACTGCCCTCCCATGCCCAGATTGGCCAACAGAATAGCAGATGAGGAAGTGGTTAACAGAACTACACCAGTGGAAGCTGGGAAGTTAAGTCAGTCGTCTGAGAAATAACTAATGGCCACAACAGTCTCACCCCTCATGGCCACAGCAGAGTCACCCCACCATTGACGGGGTCTGAGCCAGCAAGAGCTCCTTGCAAGTTTTCTTTCCAAGTACATTGCGAGATGGCCCAGCAGGAATGGGGCAAATATCCATGCCATCAACAAGGATGCTTTAGATGTAGTAAACTTTATTGGAACAAGTTTATCTGGTTAAAGTTGTCAGTGTTCACTCACACACACACACACACACCACAGTACCCTAAACACATCAATGTACAAGTGCACAAAATTCCTTTTAAGACACTCCTCACAAAATTCACTGACAGTAAGTGGTCACAAAGTGAATGCCAACACTAACGTACCTTGGCAGTAGTTTCTGCCCAACTAACACACTTGACATTAAACTTTCCTGTAAAATAAGTTTACACAAGCAGTACATTTTCTCATTAAAATAACTGCCCGAAAATAACCAAAGCTTAAAGTAGCATGACAAATCGGTATTAGAAAGGCTTTTTTTTTTTTTTTTTTTTAACCAGCGAGACTTCTGAAAAGCCCTATTAAAATAAATGGCACATTCTGAAAGCAATATTATGTATGTAAGGGTTCACCACTGGGGATTTATCTGCCAGAACTGAAGTTTTAGTCTGTCGGCTGCTCCTGTGAAGTCTCCAAGCAGCTTCTTCATGAAGTGGCAAAAAGGTAGTGAATATTCTTTACGCTTGCTTCTGATTTTCCCACGAAAGGGTTGCTCAATCAGCAGTCGAGTGAAGTTGGAGGCATAACTTTTGGAAGCTGGTCAGCTGTATCTTGGGCAAGACAAACCATACAAGTCCAAAAAGTGACCATTCAACTTGTGGCTTGTGTGCTTGTAAGAGCTGGCAGGGGAGGATAGGTGTGAGGCAGCTGCTGCTGGCTTACTCATCCTGGGGTAAAGGAGGTATCTCAAGCTATCCACCTGGGGGAGACCTAGCTGAACCAGTACATCCTGCATCAGATACCATTGCACATACCTCAGAAAGCGTACACAGGCAGATTCTCTCAAGGCCGGCAGCATCAAGCTATTGTGTGCATCTGTCTGTAGAGGGGTATTCCTAGGGGAAGCTCTATCAAACTAGGTACATGGCCTGCTTTCTAACATGGAATTCTTGCCATAGAGTAAAATTAATGGGACAACTTGATATCCCATGGCCAAGACAGGCTCTGCAAGACTCTTGCTTAGCCCATGGATGCACGTTTCTCACCACACACAAAATTAGTGGGTCAACTGAGTAAAGGTAATGGACTCGTAAGGCAGGTCCATAGTGGGATAAACTATAGGCCTTCCTCAAACAAAAAGTTAATACCCCCAGTACCAATTTCTTGTTCTAGGGTACCATAAATTACACACACGATTACTCAAAGCCATTAACTTCAGAAACTGATCTAAGATTTTGAATACAACTACAAATGCCTGGAATTTGTACATAATTCATCAACATAAAGCAAGTCTCAGTAGCAGTCAATATACATTAAGCACAGATAATTATCTGTTAAAGCGGACCCCTTACACAACAGCCGTAACAGAAAGTAATGGCCAAGCTAAACTACCCCTGCAAAATGAAACATTAAACTCGTGCTATAACCTACAGCACTTTAAAAATATCTTATCTCAAGCATATACCAGGATAAACCTGTCGTTTCATTTAATACAGCAACTAAACCCCGATTACTCATCTCACTACTTCAGTACATATGACTTTCTAACACAAGCTCCCCAACTATTCTGCTTCTGGTATTTATGATGCAAATTCACTAACTACTCCAGTCACTTAAAAAATTCCATTTCTTTTTTCGAGTGTACAGACAAAATTCTGCAACAAGTATCATGTTATACAATTTTACCATTCTAAATGCAATTGTACTATTTTTCTGTATTTAAATTGTACAGTTTCAGCTATTTCAACATCTCTAAAACGTGCCCCCCCCCCCCGAGTTAATGTTCTTTACTTCTGTCTGCCTTTTGTTCATAACTGCTAGAAATATGGAATTTGACCATTTCAATGTTTGCCATATGGGCTGAGGCCATGTATGAAAGAGTACTTTGTAAAGTAATATAAAAAAAATTATACTGTCTAAGGGCTACATTAAACAGTCTTCTCAAGTTACCAAAGCTACTTTGCCCCATTAAGACTTTTGGCAGCCCAAAGTTATACCAGTCTGAAGAGGATAACCGTATCAAGAGATTATCAATTTCTACGAGACCAAAAAAAAACCAGCACTACATGCAGCTAGGTTGTATGTCACTCCACCAGACTGCCTTTTTGTCCTGCTTGCTCACTGCTGCAAACTGATTTTGCACCTACTGCCATTATGAGTGAATATTCTGAGAAATCAAAAAATCTTCAGAGCTTCCTTTCCAGCTAACCCTCCCACCACAAGTAAAGCTGGAAATAAGAGCCCACCTTCAGTAACTTCTCCGTTTCTGAATACATTCTTAAAACAGTAAATTAGACATATTAAACAAGTTACTTCCAGCAGTCCAAAGATTGATGTCCTCATCCTTCAGTTGCAAACCCTGACTCAGATGTCACTTAAGACTGTGCTTTCAGGCTGTCCCTGAAAAGGGGCACCTGGCTTCAGTGGGTTTCCCTGCTTAACAAAATAAAACTTATCTTTAAGCACACAAGAAACCTGTAAACCCTCCTCAATAAAGCATAACTTCAGCAAAGTTTTATGTAGCAGACTATTTACCACAATGTACTTAAGCAAGCATTGCTCTAGCTGGGAATTAGAAGTTATGTACTTACCATAACGTTCCATCTGAGTAGGTGGATTAATTTGTCTGCAACCTGTGGGTATGGATCCGATATTGGATCCGAACCGGCATGGTTTATCCAGCTATGGATCCTAGCTCCTCCCCTCACCCATAATGTCCTGCTCTCCATACGTGACCTCAGATCGAGTTTGCCCTGCACCAACTACCCTAACCAAAGGGTAACACACCCTATGCAGGAAACTGACAAGGCCAGGTGGATAGGAGGGCGGGATTGTTGCAGACAAATTAATCCACCTACTCAGATGGAACGTTATGGTAAGTACATAACTTCTAAATCTGAAGTAGGAGAATTCATTTGTCAGCAACCTGTGGGACAGAGTCCCCAGCTACCTGAATCTTGGGTGGCCATCATGGAAGGATATTCCGGAGCACTGCAGAGCCAAAGGATGCTCTACCTCTAGAAGTGACGTCCAGCTTGTAATGAGTAATAAAGGTATGAGATGAAGCCCAAGTGGCTGCTGAACAAATGTCATCCAGAGGAACCCTAGACTTAAAGGCCGCTGAAGTAGACACAGACCGGGTCGAATGAGCATGGACTCCCTCCGGTGCGGGCCTCCCAGAGGCTTGGTACGCCAACAGAATACACTGAGAAATCCAGCGTGACAAAGAAACTTTGGAAATTGGTTTACCCAGATTGAATTTGGCAAAAGAAATGAACAACTGGTCTGATTGCCTATGACCAGCTGTCCTATGAAGGTAAAAACGAAGCTGCCTGTGAACATCCAAGGAATGCAGCTTGTATTCGCCTTTGTTTTGATACTTAGGGAAGAAAACAGGGAGGTTGATGGAATGATTAATGTTAGCTTCCGAAGCTACTTTAGGAAGAAAAGGAGGGATTGATCCTTAGGGACACCCGGTCCGGATGAAAAATCAAATAAGGCGGTTTCATGGACAGGGCCTGAAGCTCTGAAACTCTTAGCCGAAGTAATGCCTACCAAAAAAGCAGTCTTAAGGGACAAGTATTTAAGATAGACTGTGGCCGCAGGTTCGAAGGGGGGAGCGGTCAAGGCCTGAAGTACCAAGGAAAGATCCCACGGGGGAACCGTTTCTTTGACAGGGGGTCTGAGCAAAAAGGTACCTTTTAGGAAGGTTTTGCATAACTTAGCCGACATAAGAGACCCTGAATCGTGTCCAACATGGTAATGAGATATGGCCGCCAGCTGAACTTTGACCATGGAACTACTGGCGCTATCATTAAAGAGAGTAGTAAGGAAATCTAGAACCAAAGGAAGGGGAACCGTGAAAGGATCTAGGCCTTGCCGCTCTGCCCAAATGGAGAAACGCTTCCATTTACTGCGGTAAAATTTTCTGGTAGAGGGCTTGTGAGCCGCTACCAGAATGGCCTTAACTGGGGACGAGATACCGGGAGTCCTGATTAGGAGTGGAACTGGAGCAGCCAAGCAGTTAGCTTCAGGTTGTCCAGGTTCGGAGTTGGCAGGTTCGACGGGTGTGATATCAGATCCGGAATGGGATCTAGAATCCAAGGTGGATTCACTGAATGAGACCTTAGGTAAGGGAACCAGATCTGTTGAGGCCAGAACGGGGCAATGAGGATCATTCTGCACCCCAACCGAGAGGCTTTCTGAAGTACTTGTAGCATCAGAGGTAGAGGGGGGTATGCGTAAAGAAGACCGGGAGGCCAAGCATGCACCAGAGCGTCTCTCGGAGAATCCCCTGGAGGGGGGATTAGAGTGAAAAAACTGTCGCACTTGGCATTTAAAGAAGAAGCAAAGAGATCGCAACAGGGAGTCCCCCACTGTTCGAAGATACGTTTCGCTACTTGAGAATTGAGAGACCACTCGTACGGGGAGAGAATGGTGCGACAGCTTGTCCGCTAGGATGTTGCTCCAACCCGGAATATGCGTTGCAATGAGAAAGCGGTTGGTGGAGATCCCCCATTCCCACACTCTCATGGCTTCTCGACATAAAGGGTAAGACCTGGTTCCCCCGTTTGTTGATGTACCAGACCACTGACATGTTGTCTGATTGAATCGCAATTGTTCTCAGGGGAAGGAGGTCTGAAGTGCTTGCAACGCCAAGAGCACCATCCTCATTTCCAGAACATTGATATGCAGGAAGGTCTCTGAATCGCTCCACGTGCCCTGGACCATCCGGCCCACAAAATGCCCCCCCCACCCGAGGCGGGAAGCTTCCGTGGTCACTGTGGCGAGAGGGGGAGATGCACAAAAGGGGCGGCCCCCTGTGGAGGTCCGGAGAATGGAGCCACCACGAGAGACCGCTTGCAAGCCTTGCTGATTGCAATGGGATGATACAGGGGGAGGGAGAGAAATGACCATTGCACCTGAAGTGTCCACTGAAGCACCCGCATGTTCAAGTAGGCGTGTGGAAGAAGAGTAATCGCTGCCGCCATAGACCCTAGCGCCCTCAGGATCAATTCTACAGGTGTTGAGCTGGAGTGAAGGATGGCCCGCACTTGGAGTCACAGATTCCGAACCCTGTCGGTTGTAAGAAAGGCTCTTAAATTTCTCGTGTTTAACCTGGCTCCTATAAATTCTATTGTTTGAGTAGGGATCAGGTTGGACTTCTCTATGTTTACCGTGATGCCTAGCTTGGGAGCTAGACGAAGGAAGGAGTCTCTTGCCAAAGAGAGTAGATGCCTTGTTGGGGCGGTGAGAAGCCAGTCGTCTAGGTACGGAAAGACCTGCACCCCCTGAAGCCTCAGGTGGGCCGCAACCACTGCTAACACTTTGGTGAACACCCTGGGGGCTGTGGTGAGACCAAAGGGAAGGACCCTGAACTGGTAGTGTCTGGCTCCCAGCCGGAAGCGAAGAAACCTCCTGGATCGTCTGTCCATCAGAATGTGGTAGTATGCGTCCTTGAGGTCTATAGAGCACATCCAGTGATTCTCCCCTAGAAGGGGGAGGATGGACTGCAAAGTGACCCTCCGGAACTTCTCTTTGGGAACTGACAGGTTCAACAGGGACAGGTTTAGAATGGGTCTTGGGTCCCCCGTCTTTTTTGGCACTAAAAAGAAAGTAGTTTTGTACCTACCATAAATGTAAATGTCCGATAGGCATGCATCTGCAGTCCTTACAAATGGGTTGTCCTGTCTTCAGGCAACCCTGCGGTCGGCCGGATTCCAAAGTCTGGGTCTGGCCTCGGCTGGTGTTGCACTTCACCCGACGTCATAGCTGCATTTCTTCGGGTATAAAGGCATCAGCCGACGCCATTTTCCTCAGTGTTTCTTGCCCCAGATGCCAGGTGCCCTCTAGGAAGGCTAAATTTGGATAAATGCAAATGGTTCCAAATAGTAGAGAGCAAACAAAAAATAAGCACGTATGTACATATATACAAACAAATACACCATAATAGATTCCCCCAGCTAGCTACAAGATGGGCAAATACCCTAGGAGTACCACAGAGGGGAAGGAGGGTGGGTAATCCTGACTGCAGATGCATGCCTATCGGACATCTACATTTATGGTAGGTACAAACTGTACTATGTCCTTCAAGGATGCATCTGCAGTCCTTACAAATGGGTAGAATACCATAGCCAAACTGGGGGAGGAGTAATAAGATTATGGTGTAGTTAAGATCCCTTGCAAAACAGCATTGGCAAAACCTGCTCGGGATCTGGAGTATAAAGGTAAATTATAATGCTTGGCAAATGTATGCACGGAGCTCCAAGTAGCAGCCTCTAAAATGTCTTTGGTAGCCACTCCTCGTAAAAAAGCTGTGGTAGTGGCTGCAGCTCTTGTAGAGTGAGGCCTGATGTTTTCTGGAGTTTTCTTCCCATGGTAGGAGTAACAAAATCTAATGCAATTTCCTATCCACTTAGAGATTGTCTGTTTTGAAATTGCTTTTCCTTCCATTCCTGTTGCATATGCTACCAGTAGCTGGTCAGTTTTTCTATTGCTCTTGGTCCTGTCCAGGTAGTAACGTAATTGTCTATGTACATCCAAGGTATGCAACAGTCTTTCTCCCCTGTTCTGTAGGTTGGGGAAGAATGTAGGTAGGTGGATAGCTTGATTTAAAGATACCCTGGAGACCACCTTTGGCATAAAAGTAGGATTAGTTCTCATGGACACTATCTTGATGGAAGATCAGGAAGGGCTGTACTGCCATTAATGCCTGTAGCTCAGATACCCTTCTTGCTGAAGTGATTGCAAGCAGGAAAGCAGTTTTCCATGATAAGTATTGTAATTCTGCTGTTGCTGCTGGTTCGAAAGGAGGGAGTGTCAACTTTTCTAGCACAAAGTTCAAGTCCCATGCTGGCAATGGTGGCTTCCTAGGTGGTTTTACATTTTAATTCCTCTCAGAAACTGCCTGAGCAGAGGATGTGAGAAGACTGGAGGATCCAAGTTGTATTCTGCTGAAATAGCTGATGCATGAATCTTAATGGAAGAATAGGACAGGCCGTTGTGGAAGAGCTCTGCCAAGTATTCCAGGATGTTAGCTATGTTTACCAGTGACACATTCTCTCCTTTTGCAGTACTCCAAATGAGATATCTTTTCCATTTTGCTGAATAATTTTTTCTTGTTGAGGGTCTGCGAGCCTCCAAGATAATGTCTTTAACCCTTTGAGATAAATCTGGGTTATTTGGTCTTATGCAATGTTCCAGGCAGCCAGTTGCAGTGTTTTCAGGCTTGGATGCAGGGTTTTGAAGTTGTTCTGTGTTAACAGCAAGGGAACTAGGGGCAGAGGCCATATTTGTTCTCGAGACATACTCCTCAGTAATGGGTACCAATGTTGCTTTGGCCAGTCTGGAGCTATCAGAATGATCCTTGGACGGTCTTCTTTGATCTTCAGTAGCACCTTGTGCATCAAAGGAAGAGGTGGGAATGCATATGCTGTCAGGTTTTTCCAACTGAAAGATAGGGAGTCCACTTTCCAAGCAAGTGGGTGGCACGTCCTTGTGCAGAATTTTTTCAGTTGGTGATTGTGTGGGGATGCAATTAAGTCTATTTCTGGTAGTCCCCATTTCCCTGTAATGGTTTTGAAGATGTCTGGATGCAGCATCCATTCGTGGGCATCCGTGGTAGTTCTGCTTAGGATGTCTGCTAGTATATTTTCTTTTCCTGGCACAAAAATTGCTTGTAACTGAATGTTGAAGCTCAGTGCCACATTCCAGAGGTCCATTGCCATCCGGCATAGAGGGTATGAATGTGTGCCTCCCTGTTTGTTGATGTACCACATAACTGTGGTGTTGTCAGTCCTTAGCAGTTGACCCTGTCGAAGAAATGGTCTGAATGCCTGAATTGCCAGTTTTACTGCCAGCATTTCCTTTTGATTTATGTGTAGGTGCAGCTGGTCTTGAGTCCATAAGCCTTGTATGCACTTGTCCAGCATGTGTGCCCCCCAACCGAGGTCTGAGGCGTCTGTTGTGATGGTCTGGCTTGGTTGAGTGGTGTGGAAGGGCAGTCCCTTGTTTGATTGACAGGCCTGAGCCCACCATTGGAATTCTTGCTTCAGGCATGGAATTATTGGAATTTGGGTTTCTAGGCTGTGCTTGTGCTGAGACCATAAATTCCTTAGGTACCACTGTAACTTTCTCATATGTAGTCTGGCATGTGGAATCAATATTATGCAGGATGCCATGTAGCAGAGAGCTTGCAGGACCTTTCTTGCTGTTAGCTGGTTCTGTTTTGTTAATTCCATGAAGTAGAAAGGGAGTTGCTCCTGTTTTTCTGTCAGGAATGCCATTTGTTTTGATGTGTCCAGATCTGCACCCAAGAAGATTATCCTTTGGGATGGTATCAGCCTTGACTTTTTTATATTGACTGTGTATCCCAGGGCTTGCAGTAGTTGAATGACCCTTGCAAATCTTTTGTTAATTTGTTTATGTTGTCCGCTTGCAACAGGCAGTCGTCCAGGTAAGGGTAAATTTGAATTCCCTGAAGCCTGCAATGAGCAATTACTGATGCCAGGCATTTTGTGAATACTCTGGGCGCAGTAGATAAGCCAAAGGGCAATGCTGAGAATTGATAATGCTCTGATCCTGCAAGAAATCTGAGGTATCTTCTGCAATTTGGTCGTATGGGGACGTGCAGGTATGCCTCCTTGAGATCTAGAGTTACCAGCCAAGACTCCTTGCCCAGCATGGGAAGAAGCTGCTGTAGGGTCAGCATTTTGAATTTTGGGACAATGAGGTATGTGTTTAAAGCGGACAGGTCGAGAATAGGTCTCCATTGGTTTTCTTTTCTTGGTACCAGGAAGAGTCTGGAGTAAAATCCTTGCCCTTGTTCCATAGATGGTACTCTTTCTACAGCTCTCATCCTTAGTAAGTGTGTTATTTGTTCTAGAGCTTCTGTCTTCTGATTTGGAGGTAGGTTTGGCATTCCTCTCTTCCTTGGTAGAGTATGGAAATGAAACCTGTAACCTTGGTCTATTGTCTGTAAAATCCATTTGTCTCCTGTGATGTAATGCCAGTTTACTGAAAACAGGGCTAGCTTCCCACCTAAGGGTGCCTCTAGTTGTTCCCTGGTAGGCGGTGCCAGAGCCAAGTCACTGTGATTGTCCTGTGGAAGTGGTGGTGGCTGGATCTGTGGCTGTACCTCGCTGGTTGTTAGCCTGCCACTGACGTCCCCTGTAGGCACCTCTGGATTGACCCCTGCCTCTTGAACGTCTATTCCTGCCTCTCGGAGCTCTGGAGGTGTCTGGAAAGGACCAATTCTTGGAAGGCCAGTTCCTGCTAAACCTTGGAGGCTGGACCTGCAAGAAATCCTTGACTGTCTGGACAGATTTTGCTTTCTCTTCCACCTTCTTCAGCACCTGCTGTGCAGGGGAGCCAAACAAATTGAGCTTATCCATGGGAGCATCTAGGAGCTTTGATTTAACATGGTCTGGTAAGGACTGTTCTTTTAACCATGCATGTCTTCTAATCACTGTGCCAGTCATGGCTGATCTAAAGGAAGCCTCCAGTGCATCATAGCCGCATTTTAAGGAATGATTACTGACCTGCTGAATGTTATGTACCATTTCCTGTACAGATTTTTTGTCTAATGGTTCATCCGAGGAGTTTTTTAGTTAACTGGTCTAACAAATTCCTGATACTGAATCATGTGGAATTGAAAGTTCAAGGCCCTAGCTGAAAGAATAGCAGAAGTGTAAACTTTTTTACCCCATCTCTCTAAGGCCCTAGATTCCCTTTCAGAGGGGAGGGGGTTTTTGGTAGAGGTAGCTGCTACAGCCTTGGGTCCCTGGGAGATAGTTTTGGGGTCAGCAAAAGGGGCCTTATACAAATGATAATGTGTGTCCGGAACCCTGTAGTACCTATCGGGCTTAGCAGGGGCCGGAGGAAGAGAATCAGGAGCAGTACAAGCATCATTAAAAGCATCATCCACAACAGTAAGTACTGGAGGAATGGCTAAAGGCCTATGCTGTGGCAAATGCAAAAAGGTTCTAAGCCTTTTCCTAGAGTCTGAAAAATCCTGGCCCTGCCATTGAAATTGTTCCCTCATAGCATGCAAGGTTTCCCCAAAAGAAAATTCCTCAGGCGGAGAGGCAGAAGGAATGGACTCTTCTGCATCAGAGTCCTCATAAGGAGAAAAAGGGGCCTCTGGAAGGTTAGAATTATCTGATTCATCAGAGGAGCCATCTGAAGAAACTGGCTCAGGGGGCTCTACTCTAGTCCTCTTCTCTGGAGGTGGGTGAGAGGCCCTGTCTGGATGTGGTTGGGATCCCCAGCTCAAAGAAATGAGATCCTCTGCTAGACTAAGCATTTGTGAACTAGAACTGGGCCTGTGAGAGGGGGTCTTAGCAGGCACAGTTTTGGTAGTTTTTGCTGCTTTAGCCCTGGCAAAGGCCTTAATCGACATGGATGCAGGAGGCCTAGCAGCTCCACGTGCAGAGGTAGAAATATCCAAAGGGATAGTATCAGATAAATCCTGTGAACCTGCAAGAGCAGGTGGGATTTCAGTAGCAGATTCAGCCAAGCTGGATGAGGCCTCGGTAAGTGGCAAGCTTTCGGCCGGCGGAAGAACCGTGGACTCTGTTTCAGCCGAAACAGAGACACTCGCGGTTGGCTTAACCGCGGTTTCGGCCGAAACCGCGGACCGCGAGTGTCGGTCCTTTTCCTTGTGTTTTTTAGAAATTTGCGAAGTCGGAGGATCCGACGGCATAATGTAAGCGAAAGCGGAGCCGAAAAACTCTTCAGCAAATTCCGACCGACGTCTAAGCGTCCGTCGGTTGAAAGAAGCACAGGCTAGACAAGCTGCTACGTCGTGGTCTGGGCCTAAGCAAGGCAAGTAGTAAGAGTGGAAATCTTTATGAGGTATTTGTTTCCCACAATTTAAACAGTTATTCACTTTTTCTGACATCGGCTGAGGCAAGAAAGAGTCCCCAACGGGGTACTTAGCTTTTTAGAAGTCTTCGGTACTTGTAGTAGTAATCTTCTGGTTCTGACCGACCGGCACTTACGAACAGCTTCTGCTTCAGGCGCCACGCGGCAAGAAAGACTGAGGAAAATGGCGTCGGCTGATGCCTTTATACCCGAAGAACTGCAGCTATGACGTCGGGTGAAGTGCGACACCAGCCGAGGCCAGACCCAGACTTTGGAATCCGGCCGACCGCAGGGCTGCCTGACGACAGGACAACCCATTTGTAAGGACTGCAGATGCATCCTTGAAGGACATCCTGGAGTAGAACCCCTGATCCGATCTGGTCTGGGGGGACAGGCTGGATGGCCCTTTCTCAGCAGATGGCCAATTTCTGCTGAAGCGGCCTCCCTCTGATCGGGTGGAACATCGGGGAGGATTTTTAACTTTGGGACATGAAGAAAGGGGATCTTGTAACCTCTGGATATAATCCGGAGTACCCAGCGGTCTGATGTAATGGACTCCCATGCCGCTAGGTGCTCCGAGAAGCGTCCCCAGACTGCCTCCAGAATGGAGCAGTCTGGCAACCCCTCAGGGTTGCTGCGTGGGCCGTTCAGAGAAAGGTTCCCTGGACCCAAAGTTCCTGGGAGCCCCTCTGCCCCTAGGGCGGCGTCCTCCTCTGCCGCGGAAGGACTGGTTGTCCGGAGCGGGCTGGGAATGCTGCGACTTCCGGAACCACATCTTCTGGCCCTTTTGGTTCCTAGAGTAGGACCTCTGGGGCACAGAGAAGCGGACTCAGACGGCAGACAGCGTCTTCCCGTCCTTCTCGCTCTGAACCAAGGTATCGCGAACCGTCTTGCCAAAAAGAGCAGAACCATCAAAGGGGGTGTTCGCGAATAACGCCTTGAAGGGCTCCATAAAATTGCAGTGGCGGAGCCAGGCCTGCCGTCTTGTGACTAGGCCCGCTCCCGCAGCTCTAGCGGCTCCCTCGGTAGCGTGGGAAAGTAACCGCATAGAGGTGTTAGTCACAGAACGAAGAGTGGCCATACGGGTGGAGTGCATAAGTTTGTCCTCCTCCGATATGGACTCTGGGGGGATGCAGCGTATTCCTTGATAAGATTACGCTGCATCCTAATGACTTGTGCCAAATAGTTGAGCGCCCTCACTGAGGTCGCTGAACTAAAGATTCGCTTCCCCAAACGGTCCATCATCCGAGACTCCTTGCTCGGGGGATGGACTGAGGGACTCTCCTGGGCGAGTTCCCTCTTAGTGGCTGCTGCCGACATGGCATCTACCGGGGGTCCCTTGCTCCAGTGGGCACGGTCAGCAGGGGGGCTAAGGATCCTGTCGGGCCTCTTAGGGATTGGCTCCACGGTGTCCGGGTCCCTCCATGCCCTGGTGGTAATAAGGTCCACCAGGGGGTCAGCAGGAGGGGACACCCAAGAGGTAGACGGGCCCGCTTCAAATGCCTCCAAGAACACTGACTCGTCCAAGGAAGACTTTGGGGCAGACCACCCACCTCTAATCCGTAACATTTCCATGTCTCCGAAGGAGACATCCTCAAGGGGTGATCTTGGGGAGCCTTCCCCTTCCTCCAAGTCGGTGTCTTCGGTCAAAGACTCTGGGGAGTCTATGTGCCTCCTCTTACATGAATGCTTTCGAGGTGCTTCCTGGGGGGGGGCTGTCCGAGGAGCCCTCACCAGCAATGTCCAGAACCACAGGAACTGCTTGGGGCAGTGAAGCGGGCTGTCCCAGTGGCCAGGTGATGGAAGCCTGGCCCAGAGCAGATGGAGTGCGGGACTGAGACGAAGCAAGGGCCGGGGGTCCGGATGCCCTCAACAGAGCCCTCTCCACTACATCAAAAGCAGAGGGGGAGCCAGCCTCGACAATAGGATCCAAAAGTCGGCTCCCCCTCGGATCCGATGAGCGGATCGGAGCAGGCTCAGAGCCCCTTGGATCCGAGGGACCAGTGCGCTCCGACAAGGACGGCGCCAAAGGCACACCGAGTCCCTCGGATCCGAAGCTCGGGCCAAGGCTCCGAGAGGTCTAATCAGACAGACTCGAGGGCAGGGTCGGATCCGAAGTACCCAGTACTGTCGACGCCGACCCACCCACAGCTCCAAGGCTGCCCAGCTCCGGGCGCTCCGAACCCAGATAGCGGGTCGGAGAAGGAACAATGGGCTTAAAAATGGGGGGTCGGGCTCCCCCCGGGGGGGGTAAGGCAGGAGCACTCCCATCTGCATCTGGGCCTGGATGAACCTTTGCATCATCCGGTCCAGATCAGCATCGGAGAGGCTGTAAGTAGACCTCGACGAGGCTACAGAGGTAGGCCTTGAGTGCCGCCTCGATAGCCTCGAAGGAGGTCGGGTCTCCTCATCCTCCGGTGAAAAGCACGGGGACCGGAGCTGAGGAGGGGGAGAGCCAGCAGCCAGAGAGGCCGGAGGAGAAGCCCGCTTAGCCGGCGGGGCCAAAACTGAGGTCTCGGCCCACCGCTTGTGATGCTTCTCTCTCCGGTCCTTTTTCCTGGCTTCCCTCTCCTCTGACCCTTTGGTGGGAGTTTGAATCCCAGGTGGAGGAGGGGGAGCAGGCAAGGCAGGGACTGCCGAAGCAGTGACCACCAAGGGGGCGGGGGTCGAAGCAGAGTCTGGGGGCAAGAGTCCCGCCAAGACCAGCTTAGACCTCCGCTCCTTCAATGCCCTGGGGTTGAACCCTGCACAGATTGAACACCCTGAAGTAAGGTGTTCAACCCCAAGGCATCGAACGCACAGAGTGTGGCCATCAGCAGGGGAAGGCTTATGGCCACACTCGGAGCACTTTGAGAAAATAGCCTTTGGGGCCTCAGACATCACTATTTTTTTTTTTTTTTTTTAAAAATAGTAACAATAAAAATAACTAAAACACTCACACAAAGGCCTCAAAGAAAACACACACACACCAACTACGAACTAGCGAGGGGAGGGTAAAAACTATATTAAATTAGCCCAAAAAAGATATAAAACGAAGGGAAACCTATAACTTTCACACAACTAAAAATTTTTAAAACCCTTTTTTAACAATAATCACACTTAGCTTTTGGAGCTCTGACGACCCAGCCTTCACCATGCGTGGCAAACTAGATCTGAGGTCACGTAGGGAGAGCAGGGCATTATGGGTGAGGGGAGGAGCTAGGAGCTCGGATCCATAACTGGATAAACCATGCCGGTTCGGATCCGATATCGGATCCATACCCACAGGTTGCTGACAAATGAATTCTCCTACTTCAGATCAAGCATTTTCTTTACTGCTGCATTAAGATGATCGATTGATGCATCTGTATGTGTATGATCATGACTAAAAGGTTTGATGTATACATTTTTCTTAAATTTTAATTCTCAGGTTACACTGAAAAAGGGGCCCACAGATCACTGGAATAACCCAAATACAAATGCCAAATGGTTTCTATACCCAGTAGCTTAACCAGATGTCGATCTTGCATTCCATTATGCACTTGATCAAGGGCCTTAATATAGAACTCGGAAGACCTCCTTTACCCTAAGCTACTGGCCCCATCAGGGGCTGGAGACCACCCTAGGACTCTTCAGTACCCCAACACTGCAGCTATTTACCTTTAGCCGTTGCTTCCTTGTTCAAAATGGTCAGTGAGCTCCAGTAGACAAGAGGATGGCTGGTACCCAACAGAGTTCACACCCTTCTCAAGATGGGAGCCAGGGGTATACTTCTGTTTAAGGGGATTCGGGCATGATAAGCCTGAAGTTTGAAAGCTCATCATTCAAGAACAAGCTCAACAACTGGGAAAATCAAAGGACCATTTTAGAAAAGGACCCCCCCCCCCACACATACACACACCAAGGGCAGTTTATCATCTTGTGATGGTTGTAATGATGCTACTTGTACCCTCCCGCACAAAAGCAAACTTTAACAGCTGCCATCCTTCATGGAGGTGAAACAGGACAGAAGTTTCTGCCCTCAATTTTTTTTTTTTTTTTGACAGCACAGTAGTGAATTAACTTATGTGACTCCCAGCAGTGCAGAGCTTGACTGGTAACTGGAAACTCATGCTGATGCTTCAACTTGTATATACTGGAACCTTTCAGGGATATACTTCAACATTTTAAATGGTGAGCTAAAGGGTTAACCGCACTCTGTCAGCATCTAAAGTCATAGCAGATGTATGCTCCCACAGTGAAAGCTACAGATATGAAAGTTATGTTCAATTACCATAACCACAGATCTAGGTTGTCTGTCTCCATCTGGTTCAACCTGTGGGTTATCAGATCCAACACTAGGGAAATCCTTCAGACTAACTTGCCCGGCTCCGCCTCCCTTCCCACAGACCCCCACTCAGACTTCCCAGATAGTTTGCGCCATTTACGATAATCTCTAAACTACAAAGCTTCCCAAACAAAAGGACAATGGACTCCAAATATTGGGAAAGGAGGATCTCCATTACCAGGTTATCCCAGATAAGGAAGTTTGCCATAAATAACCAGGGGGGGGGGGACAGGTCAAATCAGACAGATAAATTAAGGGTCTGACATTACAGCAAGGACAAGTTTTGTATCTGATGTTTTCTTCCCAGTCAGACTTCAATGTGCCGAGTCCCCAGCCACATATTAATAATGCAGAGAAACTAAGAATATTCCACAACACAACTGAGCCAAAAGAAGCCCTGGATCTTGACTGAATATCCAGTTTGTAATGAGAAACAAAAATATGGTGGCCCATTTCACATGGCTGCACAAACTTTATCAAGGGATACTCTGGAAAAGAAAGCTGTAGAAGTAGCCACAATTCTGGCAGAATGACCCTTAGGTTTGCATGGTAGGGTCTTACTGCCTCTCAAGTTATGAGAGAGTCTGATAACCGCTTGAATAACTTCACTTTATACACAGGTGTGCCTAACCTAGGTTTTGAAAAGGAAACAATTGACTGGATTTTCCAAATGCCTTGGCTCGGTCCAAATAAAATGTCAATTGACAATTCACATCCAAACAATGCATTAAGTATTTACCTTTATTGGAGAAACTGGAAAAAAACAGGAAGATGAATGGAACTATTAAGATTATTTTCCAAAGCCAGTTTAGGCAAGAGAGGGATTTGTATGGACAGAAACCCTATCTTTGTAAAAAATCAAAGGAGGAGAGGACAGGAGTCAAGAGCATATAAAGCCGAAACCCTCCTTTCTGAACAGCCACCAAAATTAAGGTCTTCCAAGACAAGTTAAGTCTAATGTAGCCGGAGGTTTGAAAGGAGGGCCTGAAAGGATTTGCAAAATACTATAAAGCTCAGGGAGAGACTGGATTCTGAACCAGGTGAATCAGCAAAAAGGTACTGGAAATCTTGAGAGCAGCCAGGGGAACATTATTCCTGCGGACGTAAAAATTAGAAATGGCTGCCAAATGCACCTTAATTACAAGTAAACTAACCTGAATTAAACAAGAACAGATACTAAAGGGGCAGGAAAAAGGGTCGTGCACTCCAGATTCTGCCCACAGTGTAAAACATCTCCACTTACTGGAATACACTTCCCTAGTTGAACACTTTTTAGTTGAAAACAAGTTGCGCACTACAGCATGTGAAAGACTGGGATTTCTGGTCATCAAGAGAACTGGCGAAAGCTCAAAGCTAACTTGAGAGACTGAAGATCGGGAAGATCCAAACCTGCTGGACGAGAAATGAGATCCGGAACAGGACCTAGAACCTAACTGGGGTACCGCAGAAGAGGCCATAGGAAGGGGAAATGCACCAGAAGAGGCCAGAAGGTTACTAGGAGGCTCGCAGTCATTCTGTAGTGGGCTGCCTTCTGGAGAAATGTCACAATCCCAGGAAACAGGGAATAAGCATACAGAAGTCGTGGGGACCAACCCAACAGAACATCTCTGAGGGACTAACCCAAAGGGGTATCCAAGGCACAACAGCTACTGCACTTGGTGTTCGATGGGAATAAGCAGAATGTTCCTGCTGAGGGAGGCTGCCAGCCAGAACGTTGGATTTCCCTGGGATGTGTGTTCCAACCAGAAACCACCAAGATATCACAAACTGGCAAACCTTCATGACCTCTCGACAAAGAGGATAAGAACATAGTCTGCTTGTTCAGATACCAGACAATAGACACACTGTCCATCTGTATTGAAATCACACCTCTGGGAAGGGCACCCTGAAAAGCTTTCAACACGAGGAAGGTGGCACCCATCTCCAGAACACGGATGTGGATGTCTGCCTAAGCAGAAAACAAAGACTCAACAGTCTCCCCCTCAAAATGCCCCCTCCCCACTTAAGAATGAAAGCATCCATAGTTAACTTGGCCAAAGAGAGGGGGAAGGACAAACTTCCTCTCACTGGTCACCAAGACCACCGCAACCACACTTAATTTGAGGACAAACTTTGGTCTGTCTTACTGGAAATTTCACTAGGTGAGACAAATGACTACTGCATTGCAGGGGTCCATTGCAGAGCCATACGACTCCTGGCTAGAGGGGATCAACCCTATGGAAGTTACCATACGGCCTACAGGTTAAGACTATACGAGCTGGAAGCTAAGAAAGCGCAAGAACTGGCAGCGCTGGAGATCAATAGCTAATCATTCTGGAAATCAGGAGCCTTGCAATTTGACTGACAGTATGCAAGCAACAACTTAACGAATTCTAAGGTCTGTACGAGTTGTAGACTATTTTGGATAATTGACCATAATGCCTAAGAAGTTGCATAACTGAAGTAAGGTGTCCCCGACTGTGACGAGTAAAGCTATTATGGGGGCAGTAAGGAGCTAATCATTTAGGTAAGGGATAATGTGGAAACCCTGCAACTGGAGCCTGGTTGCGACCACTGCCATGCATTTGCTGAACACCAAGGAGCTATAGTGACACCAAATGGCAGGGCCCTGAATTTGTAGAGATCAGCCCCCAGAGGGAAGCGCACAAACCTCCTGGAGCATCTTTATATGATGGTAGGTGTCCTTGAGGTCCATCAAGCAACCTATTGTCCTTCCTTAGCAGGAGAAGAATGGAGTGCACCATGACAATATGGAACTTGGTCTGCTTCATGAAGGGATTAAATTTGTTTACATCCAGAATAGGCCTTGGGTCCTTGTTTTTTGGTACCAAAAATAACCTTTAGTAGACCCCAGATACTCGTTGGTCTGGTGAGACCTTTGATGACTGTTTGCCAGCAGCTTGCGAATCTCTAACTTTGCCTGCAGTCCAACAGGATGAAACATCTGGCAGGCATCTGTAACGGAACCTTGGAATTTACAAAAAAGGGAATAGTACAGCCTCTGGATACTACTCAACACCCACACACCTGAAGTAATGGCCTCCCAAACTTCTGGGTGAACAGCTAAATGACCAACTACCTCTACAGTACGGTTGGGCAACCCTTCACAGCCGCTGAAAGGGCCTGCTGGCGAAGACTGCACAGAAATCCTGATTCTGGCATCCATTATGGTCCCCCCCCCCAGCCTCAGGAGGCACCATCTGAAGGAGGGCCATGAGAAGACTGCTGCGACTATCTGAGAGTGACTTTTGCCTCCCCCGCCTTCTGATTTCTCAAAAAGGTTCGCTGAAAGGTAGCAAAATCCACTTTTCTGGCAGTCTCTTTTCCCCTCTGGCTCACTCCTAGTTAAAAGTATCCGTAATTTTCATTCCAAACAAGGAGCCATCAGACGAGGGAGTCTATAGATGCCTTGAAGCCATCCACAAAGTAACAACTGCATCCAAGTGTGATGCATGGCAATGCCAAAGCCACCCGCTGGGGATGCTCCATCAGCAGAACTGGAAATAAGCCTCATGGAAATGAGCAAGAGCAGTGAAGACAACGTAGTGTCCAGTGTCTTTTGAATCTCTGTAGACTGCTGAGTCTTAAAATTCCATGACACTTCAGACACCAGATCACATGGGAGTCAAGTGCAATAATTAAGTGCCCTCAAAGCAAATGAGGCTGAAGCACACAAGCACTTCCCTAAACAGTCCATAGCCAGATGGTCTCTATTTGGGAGAGACTGAGGAGCTTCTCAATTTCATTATTGGTGGGTGCCACCAACACAACTGCATCCCTGGCCAGACTCTTACTACAATGCAGTCGGTCCTGGGGGGGGGGGGGAGATGTCAGGCTCTTTCCATGGCCTCAGACACCAAGTCTATGAGCATGTCTGGAGGGGGACCACCCAAAGCATGGATGGGCCCATGTCAAAGGCTTCCAAAAATACTGACTCCAAGACCAAGGGCTTTGGTGGTCTAGCCCTGTGTTTGTAAAAAGGCTCCAAAATAAAACCAAAAAAGGTGTCATCCCCATGGGACTTCTGGGGAACCCCATTTCCTTTCCAGGGGGTCGGTATCCTCTGCAAAGAAACTCCTCTGGGAACTAGACATTTCTCTTGCGCTGCCTCTTCTCAGAGACCTCCCATTCTGGCAATGCCAGAGGAGAGGGGGACAAGGCAAGAAGCTCTGCCATAGGATTGGAGACCAACTGGAGCAGGCCGGTGACAGGTCACAGGTCCAGATGAGAAAGGAGATGGAACACTGGCTGGGGAAACCAGATTCATATCCTTAGAGGAGAACATCCTCAACACTGAAGGCAGAAGTGGATGCTGGCCTTCTGGAACTGAGGGTATCAGTACCAAAGAATACTAGAGACATACCAAAGTCTGGGTAGTTATGCCTCATCCTGACCAAAGCAGAGTTGTCGAATGCCAAACTGAGCTGGAGGGATGAACCTGAAGCAGGGACAGTTTACCTTGACCTAAACCCCCAGCCTCAACGCCATGACCCTGGAGGTCCCGATGCCCCTGAAGTAATCAGGCCAAGAAGGGAGTCAGAGCTGAAGGCCACCAAACAGTTGAATCGGACATAAAAGGGTGGGAAAGCAGCCAGGCCCAATGATGCTGGATCCAAAGGGGCTAAGGAAGGAAGCCAGCTGGATGGAGCAAAAGGTCTGGGAACTAGTCCTGGACCTGAAAAAGACAAGGCCCAATTGCATCATAGTCTGCAAAACAGACCTGATTAGCAACTCCAGGTCAGAAGCTTTGATACTGCCCACCACCCTCAACCAGGCAGAAGTCACTGACAGGGGCCTGAAGTCACCTGGATGAGAAGGAACCCCATCTGCCAGATCTGAGCCAGGGAAAGATTGAACCAAGGTAGAGAAGGGGAGAACTCTGGTAACAGCTCTGGCAGAATGGCCAGGGAAAATGGGGAATATGCCAGACCCAAAGAAACCCTTTTAAAAAAAAAAAAAGGGCTAGGAAGACTAAGAGCTGGGGACAGAGTCTTTGCTAGTAATCTGCACTGAGGTAATGGGGTCGACACTGGTACCAAGGCTGTCGGGGCACCTGAAAGGGATAGTGGGACCTTTGGGTCTAACAAGCCCGAAGACAGACAGACGTGGGACTGAATCCAAGGAGGACCTTCTCTGATCCTCTTTGGATAATTCTGGAGTCCTAAGAGCGATGGCTGTTGAGCCAAAGGTTTGGGGCTCAGGAAGTATTAGACAACAATGAAGATGGCCCTTAAGGACCAACTTTGGCTCATCGCTCATTGGATTTCTTAGGACACACATCCCTCACAAATAGAGCACAGAGTCCAGATGGGCAACTCTCAAACAATACACATACTTATGAGCATCTTTTGAAGGTAATTTGTGCCTTTATCTATAACGAAGTCTACCCTAACCAACCATTACAATAAGAAAAAACAATTCTACACTATTCTAAACTAAGACCCAGATAAAGATCAGAAAGCTACATGCAAGAAAAGGCAGGAAGCCTAGCATGCAATATAAACGCATCTTAAAGCTACTTTTTCTACTTACAGAAATGCAAACGCTACGGTACAACAGTAACTAGGGTAAGCATAAAGTAAATACTCTACACCAAAGCTATTAAAAAAATGGATACACTGAAGAAAATCAAGCTGACAAGAATGGCAACATACTAAATTTGAGGGGGTCGGGTGAGGAGCAGGGGGTTGTGGGTAAGGGAAGCATAGCCTGGCGAGTTGGATGTCTGAAGGATTTTGCCAGTGTCATATCAGAGATCTGATAATCCACATGTTAAAACCAGACAGAGAAAACAAATAACTTCCAGGCTGACACAGGATGAACACAATCAGATACATTAACGCTTGCCAGCTATCACGTTTGGATTGTTGTAATGCCCCTTTCCTGGGCTACAGTACTTGGGCTTTAAAAATCTTTTCACCAACTCTTTACCACAAAGGATGCGAGAATCACAAACATTCTCAAATTTGTTACAGAAATCTGCAAGAATGAGCTCTCCCCTATAAAGAACACAGTGTTTTAAAACCTGTTCAAATTTCAATACATTTTATTGGCACTGAAAAAAAAAAAAAAACATGTACAGATACCAATAGCTTAAACAGCTACATGTTTTAACACTGGAAGCATTTATAGACAATGCCAAAATATGGGGGTACAAACAAGGGTGTCAAGTTCTAGATTTGTTTTTTTTTGTCTTTTTTTTATATACAGCCAAAATAGGTAAACAATCCTTGCCAGTAGCTTGGCAGCAATGTTAGTATCAAAACACTGAAAATTTACTTTCCAGGACAATGGAAACAGAACACTCAGATCATATACATTTCATGAACAAATCTCAAACATGTAGAATAATCTTAATACTGTAAGCCCCTTAATTTTGTCAGAAAAAATTGATTACAATACAAAAATTCTGTTCATTTGTTATCAAAAGAATTTCAACTACTACCAAGTTGTGCACAACTGACAAGGAGTCAACATATTAGATATACGAATCGCATAATACTGGTCAGAAAAAGCAAAACAATCCAATGCTTGGAATAAAAAAATTTGTCTGAATATCCACGAATGATAAATGCCTAACACTAGTTTGAAAATACAAGACTGAGCATACTTTTATTTCCAAATGTTGTTTGTGCCTATTGCACTGCAATAAAGGCTAACAAACTTTACGGTTAATCATCAAAGACCTCACACAGCAGATTAGGACTAAAACAATATGAAAACGGTATTTTCAAAGACAGGGGTGAGGACCATGTTGAACCCTGCTAAGTTTAATCTGCCATTACACAATCCCTTTTACTATAGCCGAACACAACTTTATATACTCAGCAGCAACTTCACCTGATGGTCTGCTTCCATCTCAAACATTAAAAATGCCATGAACACAGATTTGACAGAAGACAAGTCGCACAAAACGAGTGTCCTGCATTGTAGACATCCACTAAAAAACCATAATTCCTCACCAGCGCAGTATAGTCCAGCAGATAGTGGAGTATGAAAGCTGGAAGTTGATAGACCTTGCCTTCCATGGAAAAATTACCCTAGTAGAAAGGCCTTACAGCAGTGGGTGTATAAACCGTCCCTAAACACTAGATGACCTGTAAGTGGGACCAAAATGTTGTTCCAAGGTGATGAAAATACCTAAAAGTTTGATGAATTTAATGGCTGTAACTGACCTGAAAGGGAACTGACAATAATGAAGTACAGTAACAAATGAAGACTTTTTTAGTTGCTGGGGTACTATCACAGCCTTCAATTTATTCATGGAGTAAGTTCACAGGCTGCGATCTGTACTACTAGTGTGAAATTCTCAGACAAACCACAAAAACTTTTGTTTTTAAAAACTATGAGCAAAGTGGCATTAGCAAAGTAGGCATACCAAAAAGGGAAACAGTTTCAAGGGTGACTATTTTGAATTTGGCACACCTAAAGACAGGGGCTTGAAATCCTCTGCTTTATCATCAATCCACATTTATTATTTTCACTGGAGCTATGACAAAATGAAATCATTCCTCCCTCAGGAGCATCCCCACAGCACCAAACCATATCTAACGTATGATGACAAATTTGGCAGAAAAATGCATCTGTCAGTGAAGAAAAGGAAACCGGATACCATGCACATGAATCTGAGTGCTCACTGTACATAATGGCTTCTCACCAATGTGTTTTCAAGCACGGAAACCTACTTTCCAACTTTGTGTTCAACTGCAACTTCCCTGGATATTATGCAGTTATGATTCAAGAGTCTTGAGACCTGAAGATGGACATTAAGGTGACAGACCAAGGGAAAAAAAAAGGACATCTTGGTACTCTATGGGCTTGTATCAATGCTGGGGGCTGCTACTTGAAATCGCTCTGGCACCTGTGGAATCGCCATAATTACAACTTCACTGTGGAAAATGTCTTACAATATCACTAAAGGAGCACTCAGCAATACATGTGACATGGCACATTAACTAGGGCATGGTAAAAAAAAAAAATCTGGGAATGCTGCTGTCTCAATCCTCATATGTATGCAAATGTTGCCAGTAAAAAAAACTTGCAAAAATGTATCTGGCACCACATGTTGCTCAGTTTACATTATGGATCAAATGTATAAAAGGAAGACAAAGTCTAACTTCAATAACTGTCTTTGCCTATTAAGAACAGAGCAAAATAAAAGCTTCTGAAGCATTTTTGGCCCATAAACACAAATGCAGAATCAGTTGAATGACTAAATAACAGCACATTTCAAGAGCACTAATCACACACAATTATATACACACACATGTAGAAATATTAAAGTACAAGTGAAACAAAGAACAAGTTTAGAAACAGCAGCATTACTAACAAGCTGAAAGTGGAAAAAAAAGCAATGCACCCAGATTTTAGATGTACAATTACTAGCAACTGGCAGGATCAGTTCCTGCCTCACTTTCTACCAATTAGAAAACACATGAAAGGAAACAAGTGAAAACTGGCCATTGGACTGGGAGCCATGCAAGGTAAATATATCTGAAAACTAAAACAGTTAACTGGATTACTGTGAAGACAAGGTGCTAATTTCTTGGATGCAGCTTAACAAGTTTACCAAATAAATCTGTGCAACTGTTTTTAAACAAAATTTCAAAACTGCAGCGAGAAATGATGAATCTTTAGTATATCAGGAATCGGTCTGAAAACATGTTGCACAATATTTGCGGTTAAATGTATGTATAAATGTTTCTGCAATGATTACATTCATAAGATGAAGCAAAACAATGGAACAACAGTTTTCAGTGGTAGAACATTAGAGAAGTTGTGTAAAGTCTACACAGCAAGTTCCAAACTAGTGATAATGGTACAGCAAGAAAATGTCCTCATTGCTTTTTGTAATGCCAATGGTCCCTCTAAAGCATGGCTGTCCAAACTTTTACTCAGAGGCCACTTGCCAAACCTGGCAAGGTTGGGGGTACCTTACCATGTCCAACATGCATCTTATCCATTCATAATAGTTTGCTGCAGGACATACAGAGGGACAAGTAAAATGTTTGGTGGGCCAGACTATGGCCTTAAGGCCACTTGCTGGACACCATTACTCTAAAGTCTCTCATATAACATTAAGGCAATACTACATACCCCAGCAGAATTGGAGCTTTGGCAATAAACATGCACAAATATCAGAAGTGACGCTCCACAATTTTCTCCTAGTGTAAGGGGAGAATAAGAAGAATCATTTGTAACTGATGGGCAACTGTGAACATCACTAGGCCATTAACAGAGCTCCCAAATAAATGTTTCTGGTTTAACAACTCTACCTTAAATTAAAAAGGAGTGCAATCTGTTTTAGATGTTTAAGGAAAATGAATCAAAGCCCTGAGACCATTATTTGGGAAACGCATCAGTAAAATGTTTGCATAGATCTAACTAATGATGCAGGGAACACAATGCATCCTGTAATAGCAGCTTTGGAGAAAGTGTAAAAAAGCAATATCAGAGGTGCTGGAACATATATTGCAGCTGATGACATGGAAACAGCAACAAATGCAGTTTTGGAGGTTTGTCACACAATCAGGGAGACTTTATAAACTACAGGACTTTTTACTGCACCGTATTCAATAATCAGATATGGATAACTATAAAACTGCAGATATATATAACCCTTTTATAAACGTGTTACACTGTAATAAGCTTACACCACAGCAGGATCCTTACCACATTACACAGTGATAAATGAAGCCTGTTATGCATATGGCTAAAGCAAAGTTATTGCTAGTTCATGCACATTCAAAATCCTCAGACCACTTCAGCTTTTCATGTCTAAGGTGCATGGCATTTTTCTACACATGACATAAGCCCTGCTCAACATCACAATGTTATCTCTTGCTGGTAGCCATACCCACCTGGCTTCCTGAAACCAGAGGATAACAGCAATGTGCTAAAAGAATACATTTCCACAGTGACTAATACTATAAATGCAAACCAGCATAGCTTTTGCTGTAAGCAAACAGGGGACTAGACAATCTGCCCCAGTATAAACCTTTTTTCCTCAATAATCTAGCAGATGATGAAAACTCCTGGAGAACACTCATTTTTTGCTATGCATCTCAAGGCTGCAAACAACCCTGACAACCCATACTTTGCCACAATTTTTTTCTGAAGCATAAATGCATCAAAATAAAAAAAATTTAGAGCTGACATGACATAAAAGGAAAGCGGTATAAACTCCCCAGTTTGCTATGCATGTACAGAAATCTGCAGTCACCATTTACTAAAATTCTGTAACCTGACAGATGTCTTTTACACCTTTACATCAATGATGAAGGCAAACGTATCGCTACAGAAAGCAATTCTGTACAAACGCCAACACTGCTTGTATTTAAAATATTTATACAATATACTTTTCTATTTTTATTTTAAATCATAAATACACATACTGGCAGCCCAGTAATTAACTGAACAAATGAATATCCATTTTGTGCTCTACTGCTCAATATCAATCCAACTGTAGCTTGACTGCCATAATGGAGCTTCGCTCTGGTTTTAAGGGAGTATGCGATATGGAAGATGAAGCAGGTGTTACACAAATGAATCCCAAAATTAAGCCTTTTAATAATGCAGAACATTAAATATACATATAAAAACCATCTACATCTCTGTTGTGTGGAGCTGCAGTACATAGAGGGCAACAGAACAAAACCACAGTCACTACTCCATAATGGTTCCAGTATACCACTGGCATAGGGGTGTGTGTAATTGTGTGGTGTCATAGATCACATAGATTCAAATTCATCAATACGTTGCTTGGTGTTGCCTTGCCGGATCTGACGCAAGGTCTTGTACTTATCACGGCCTGCTTTCACATTTTCAGCATGTAACATATCATTCTGTGTCTTCTTTGTTTCATCCCTTGCATTTGCTAACTCAGAACTCAGTGTCTAAAAAAGAAAAAAAAAAACAGTACAGAAATGTAAGTGAAAGTTATTAAAAGCTCCTTTTTCCCCTCTGTCTTCCAGTTTCTTCCCAGATTCAGTCATGCACACAAAGCCCACTCACAACAAAGTTTTTTAGTTGAGCCTCAAATTTCAAACAAATATTCATATCTCTGGAGCCATATGGGTTACTAAAAATACAAGTGTTAAGCTGTTCAGCAGAAACAAGTCTTCACAATGGTGCTCATTAGATACAGTCTGAAACAGGATTTTATAGGTTACAAACAGCTATTTACTGTGCAACGTTTTGTAAACTAGGTAAAATCTCAGTAACCCCTTAAACAAGGTCAGCAGTATTTTCTTCATCCACCTGTGAGCCACCATGCGAGGCCAAGCAGTTATTTCTGTGTTGCTTGGATGCTGAGATACTTGGAAAAATATGAAGTTTACTACAACATGAGCATATAGCATATGAATACCAATCTCTCTCTTTAGCAGCTGTCACAAGTCAAATGAAAGCTTTAAACAGGATCTTTCAATAGTGTGTACGCAGTATGGTTTTGAAATTACTACAAATATGAAGATGCTACATCAGACACTTGACAGGAGTCAGTAGGATGCAACTGCAGAAACACTTGGAGGCATCACTAGGCCGTTCTGAGTTAAGGTGCTTTTAGTGAAGATTTGAGGGGCAAGGGAGAACCTTTTTTTCCCCATAGGTACACAATTTAGAATTAGCTTGTTAAATAAGGAATGATCCAGTTTTAAGTTTTCTTTCATAGGTTCACAATTTGGAAGGATTTCATTATATAGCAGTCCATTTGTTTAGAATATAATTAGGCGTCAGTTTTTTTACGCATTATCTGGATTGTTAGCAGTTACCCCAGAATTACTAACTTTATAAACGAACCAAGTACACACACTACTCTTATTCTGTCACTGCTAAATGTAACTCTCAGCTAGTGAAGGTAATAAAATATATTAAATAGGACAAAGAGCAAAAATAACTTAAAGTGTATAAGGGTTAAAGGGGAAAGTCAAGAGCTTTTTTTTGTGTTTCGTTTGTACAATTTTACTCTCAAATTCTTCACACAGGACATCACGGTTTCATTAGCTGCTTTATACATACTGCACTGACTAATCAGGAATGGTTAGTCTACTTGGATTATGTTTAATCATAGCACAGCATGACTGCAGAAAGACTGTACAGTATTGGAGATTGTACATTTAGAGATGCAGGTGCTTTGTCCTTTACAAAAATGCTACTTTAAGTAAAGGCGACCTTGCTCACCGTTAATCTCTTGTACATCTGTTATGTTTCACACACTTTTGAGCCATGGATCCATTCTACTAAAATTAGAAGAAAGAGCAGGAGTTCTGTATGACAGAAGGGAGACGTTAGAGGATTTAGCAGCCCAGAAAGAAAAAAATCAGTACAAAACATTACGGAACTTAGAAACCAAACTGACACAGGTATTATGAATGAATGCTGGATAGTTCCCATTTAGAGGTGACCTGAACATAGACTGTTTATACAGGGGTCCTACACACTCTATTCAGAAACATCAAGTGTATGGGTTTGGATAGTAATATGGACAAAGACTAACGGAAGATAGCTTGTTTTAAATTATTTCCGAATACAAGCACATTTTAAATGCATTTTGGTAAAGAAATTAACTGATTACAGACTCAGTTTTATTGGCTGTCGTGTTACCACTGGTGACCAGTTAACACAAGCAGGAAGCTTTCAAAATGGCAAAGAATTTCTTAAGTCAGTACTTCCCAAAATGAGGCCAATGCTTTAAACAAGATGCCTTCTAGTCTGTAAATTGCTTATACATATTGACAAATGACATTTCACTGGGGGGGTTGTCACCTTACTGCGAAGAAATGTATACACTCTGAAATATCTTAATCTGTCTTAATTCAATACCAATAACTGGTTGAAACCTTAAAGAAGTATACCTGCAAGAATAATTACGCCAGATAAGTGCAACATGTTTACAGACCGATTAAATCTTTATCCCCAAAACACAATTCTACCAACACTATTCACTACAGTCCCTGCTACCACCACCATGGCAGAAGTCACATGAAACTCTGTACCAGTGTTCTCACTGGGCACCAGGTGACCCAAAACCAAAAGTCAGCAGAGTCTTACACCAAACCAGGAATAATACCAACAATTACCAATCCTGTGTGTGAAATCCGCTACAGCTAATGTAGCTCATGGCTTAAAAGATCTTGAAACAGACTACGAAGAAACTGGTCTCTGTCCAGGCACCAAGACAGCGACTCAGAGTTCTTATGTCATAGAAAGGAAGTGAAGAAAGCATAGGTTCTGAAATAAATGCCAATAGCTGCACTTGCCCAGAAAAATACATCCTAGTTGGTGTGGGAGCCTGCAGGTTTAACATTTATGAAGCAAGAAGGCTGATAAAACAAAAAGCTGATGCATAATGTCCCAGGCCAATCCTGAATGGAAGAGGGATAGAAGGAGCCCCTAGATATGGCTAAGCCAGAAGCCTGGCCTTGAAATGCTTCTTAAAAGATCAGTGCCAAAACTGATCTGTTAGAAACATACAGATGTGGTAGAAAAGGGCTCAGACTGAAGTCCTTAGAATAGCCATACAAGAAGAGGGAACACAAAACTTCAGATACTTTGGAAAAGTCTAGCTTTAGGAGAGTACCTACAGTCTCCCACCCAACAAATTAAAAGAAAGGGATTATGAAAAGCTCACCAGAAAGAACAGAAAGCTACAGTAGACAATGAACCAAAAAAAAAAAAAAAAAAAAAAAAAAAAAAAGATTACTATTGCCTGATCCTTTACTTCTAAGCTTGTGTTCCTGCCTTGAACTTTATAAAAGAACCTTTAAGTGCTTGTGAAAGGCCACACACACCACTGCCAAGATACGAGTAAGTCCAGGGCTTCTCTTAGTCACTTGTTAGATGTTGAACTGCTCAACGGAGACAAATGATGCTTCGACAGTCATTCCAAGAACAGCTCCCCCTGATGTCCCTGCTCTGTGACTTAGACTACACAGGTATGCTTACAAGCTTTATGCTTTTTGGGGAACTCCAGAACATTTTAGTAATGCATGTTCTGAGCTGTAAACTGAAAAGTTGAAAGAAAATTAAATTGGGATCTTGAAGACATCCTTCCTTTAACCATAAGAGAAGGGTAGACAGCACCCAAGCGAAAAAAGAATAGTTTTGCTAAAGCAGAAAACTGAAAGCATGGATTTTAGAGCACCTTCATGACAGAAGCACTGTATCTATGCAAATGCTCCACTACAAAAAGCAATACAAACTGCTCAATAAAAATGTCAAACTATCACACAGTAAATTATTAAAGTTTTCCCAAAACTTGGTCACACGTAAACAACTTCAATGACCTCATGAACATCTGACCATTAAAAATGTTAAGTGACCATTTTAAGTAGCATACTCTACAGAGCAGCAGTGCATGTGGACAAAGGGCATGGATTTGGGTGTATTAGACTGTCTTTTAAAAGTGAAAAAATACATCATTTCACAAGTAGGATATAAATTAGTTAAATTTTTCAGCACTGGACAGAACATTTTAAAATGTGGTTTGTAAAACATGCAACTGGAACTGAAATAGCACTTTTCTTGTTTCATACAGAACTAAAGCTCTGCTGAACAAAAAAATTAAATCTGTGCATGAAATGGGATTCGCGTACAGAAGTCTGAAAGAAACTTACTGTACATTATGCAAGACAGCAGCAATCCTTAGGGTCATGGATTGCAGTAAGAGGGAGAACAAAACTCCAGTGAATAAGGAAAACACACAAATACATGTACTGCTGGGTCTAAGCCAATGTGCTAATGAGATGACATTTGACTAATGTCAAAGGTTTCAAAGAGTGGATCACTGACATGCTGGACTCTCAATGGAGACCAGCTTACTAAGCATTAATGTCTCTAGATTAACCAAAGCACAGAACCAATGCCCACTGCCACTTAAATACTGGAGTAACTTGAACAAAGAAAAAAGTTCCGCACCTACCATAACGTTCCATGTTAATTGTCTTCATCTCGCCTTCCTTCTTGCTGCTTGGGATCGGAGCCGATCCTCGGATCCGACTCGGCCATCTTCAATAGCTCGAGAGCGGTTTACTGGCTCGAGGCTACCCCTTATCCTATGATGCCTAGCAAAAGCTACCCAGATCTCATTTGTAACAGCTAATCCCAGACATAAGTTGAGAAAACCAGTTATCTAAAAACTGGTTGTTCAATACATCTAATTACAAGAATAGGTTAAGAGAAACCTGGCCAGATGAGCAATAAGGAAAAAAATACTCAGCCAGTGAAAACAAGAACTCTCCTCAGTCCACTAGGATGGGGGAAGGAGGGAGGGAGGGACGCAAGAAGGAAGGAGAGATGAAGACAACTAACATGGAATGTTATGGTAGGTACATAACTTCTTTAAGTTGTCTATCTTCCCTTCATTCTTACTGTTTGGGACAGCGTCCCTAGCACCCAACATCCTGGGTGGCTCACTGGAACAGACCCTTCAGAACAGTGGAACCAAAGTCAGCTCTGCTCCGGGAGACCATATCCACCTTGTAATGAGATAAAGTTATGAGGGTTTGCCTACGTGGCAGCTGCACAGATTGAATCTATGGGCAACCTAGACTGAAAAGCTATGGAGGTGGCTAATGCCCTGGTAGAATGACCTTTTGATTTAGCTGGTAACTCTGTTCCGTAACTGGTAAATAAAGGTAATAGTATTAGATAACCATCTGGATAAGGTCACCTTGGAAACCGGGAGGCCTTGTTTGTTGAAGGCATAAGAGAGAAATAACTGGTCTGACTTTTAGTTCTATAGTTCTATGAAGGTAAAACACAATTGTCTGTGAACATCCAGTTGGTGGAGCTTGTATTCTGCCCTGTTGCTGTGATTGGGAAAGAATACTGGGAGATCTATGGATATAAATTGTTCTCTGAGCAGACTTTAGGAAGAAAGGATGGATTGGTCCTCAGAGAAACTCTGTCCTTGTGAAACACCAGGTAAGGAGGATAAACACACAGTGCTTGAAGTTCTGAGACACGCCTAGCTGAAGTGACAGCAACCAGAAGGGGAACATGATGCTGCCGGTTCAAAAGGAGGCAAAATTAAGGAAGTTAAGACTAAATTAAGATCCCAAGGAGGAAGGGGATCTCTCACTGGAGGTCTAAGAAGAGATGTTCCTCTCAGAAAAGCCTTACAGAGCTTATGAGACGATGTTAGAATTCAACAATCTGATATGAAAATTTGAAATTGCCGCTAACTCTACTCTAACAGTAGCGGAAGCGGCACCAGACTGAAAAAGTTGTTAGAAATTCAAGAATTTTATGGACTGGGGCTGAGAAAGGATCCACATTTCTAGAGACTGCCCAGTAAGAAAACAGCTTCCATTTACTAGCATATGTTTTTCTCGTAGTAGACTTGAGGAAAACTACAGTTTTGTACCCACCATAAATGTAGATGTTAGTGTGTTCACACTGTTGGGTTATCCTGCCATCAGGCGGTCCCGCAGTCTACCAGAGTTCCAAAGTCTTGGTCCGGCGTCGGTTGCTGTCGCTTCTTCCCTGACGTCAGTGCGCCAAGATGCATCTGACGCCATTTTATTCCGTTTTTCTTGCCACAGATGTCAGGTGCCCTCAGTAGGTAGGCAATACATATTTCTATATAAAAATATACATATAAAAATAAAACAAAACCTCCAGTCACAAGCAAATACACCACAGAGGTTGTATAAGATAGAAAGGAATAGATAAATCCAGTTAGTTCAGAGGGGATGGAGGGAGGGTAACCTGGACTGCAGCAGTGTGAACACACTAACATATACATTTATGGTACGTACAAAACTGTACTATGTTCATCATGTTACACTGCTGCAGTCATCACTGTTGGGTTGAATCCCAAAGCTAAGGATGGGTGGTGGTACTAGACAGGGTTTGGAGAGGCTGGTAGGCCCTGCAGAACTGCAGTGGCAAAGCCAGCTCTGGTTTTAGAGTATAGAGGTAAGTGATAGTGCTTGGTAAAGGTTTGCACTGAACTCCAGGTGGCAGCCTCCAAAATATACTTGGTTGGTACCCCTCTGAGGAAGGCTGTTGATGTTGCTGTAGCCCTGGTGGAATGGGGTCTGATCTTACCAGGCACAGATTTCCCATGGTGTGTGTAGCAGAAACTGATACAATGTCCTATCCATTTTGAAATAGTCTGTTTTAAGATAGCTTTTCCTTGAGATCCTGCAGCATAGGATAAAAAGAGCTGGTCAGATTTTCTGAAAGCCTTAGTTTTATCCAAGTAGTAACGTAATTGCCTGTGAATGTCCAAAGAGTGTAGGAGCCTTTCTCCTTTGTTCTGGGGGTTTGGATAAGAGGTGGGCAAATGAATGGTTTGGTTTAGGGCCACACTGGATACCACCTTTGGCATAAAGGAAGGGTTAGTTCGTAAAGAGACTCTGTCTTGATGAAAAATGATGAAAGGCTCCACTGCCATTAGGACCTGTAGTTCTGAGACTCTTCGTGCTGATGTTATTGCTAGCAGCAGGGCAGTTTTCCATGACAGGAACTGTAGATCAGCAGTGAAAGCTGGTTCAAAGGGTGGAAGTGTTCGCTTTTCCAGAACAAGGTTGAGATCCCAAGTTGGTGTTGGTGCTCTCCGGGGCGGTCTTGTGTTCTTAGCCCATCTGAGGGACTGTCTTAGTAATGGATGTGAAAATATAAGAGGATCCGTATTGAACTGAGCTGAAATAGCTGAGGCGTGGATCTTAATAGATGAGAAGGAAAGTGCAACATCTCAGTTAAATATTGAAGAATCTGAGGAATATCTGGGACAAGGGGATTTTGGCATTTAGCCTGGTTCCAGGCGCAGAATCTTTTCCATTTGTCTGAATAGACTTTCCTGGCGCTAGGCCTTCTGCGTCCATTACAGCTTTAGAGAGAAGTGTTGACTGGTTATTTAAGCAATTTGCCATGCAGCCAGATTTAAAGTCTTGGGTTGGCTGTGTAGTGTTTTGCTGAGTGAGCAGGTGAGGAATTGTAGGCAAAATCCATGGTGGGCCTTGAGCCATGTATCATTTGTGGCCTCTCTAATCTGGCTTTCAGCAGTACCTTTCCCAGAAGAGACAGTGGAGGAAAGGCATACACTGTCAATGTTTTCCAACTGAGAGGGCGTCCACTTTCCAAGCTAGTGTGTGGTATGTCCTTGTGCAAAATTTCCGTAGTTGGTAGTTTTGGGGGGAAGCAAACAGATCTACGTCTGGGCTCCCCCATTTCTGAGTTATCATTGCGAATACTTGTGGATCTAGTTTCCACTCGTGAGGATCTGTGATGTTTCTGCTTAGTCTGCCAGTGTGTTTTTCTTTCCTGGCAGGAATTGTGCTTGTAGTTGAACTTGGTAGGTCAGTGCTGTGTTCCACAAGGTCATTGCTTGTCTGCATAGGGGGTAGGAGTGTGTGCCCCCTTGCTTATCACATCACTGTGGTGTTGTCAGTCTATTTGTCCTGGATGTAGAAGGCCCTTGAAAGCTTAGGGCATTTTGTACAGCTAGCATCTCTTTCTGATTGATATGTAGATGCCTTTGGTTTGCAGGCCATTTGCCCTGAATACACTGTCCTGCCATGTGTGCTCCCCAGGCATAATCCGATGCATCTGTTATAGCTTGCCTGGCTGTGGGTAAGGTGAAAGGCTGACCCTTGTTGAGGTGACATGCCTGAGCCCACCACAGAAACTCCTGTTGAGGGCAGGGAATGAGTGGAATTATTATTTCCAAGCTGTGGCTGTGTTGAGACCATACGATTTTCAGATACCGTTTTAATTTCCTCATATGCAGTTTTGCAAATGGTATTAGTAGTATACAAGATGCCATGAATCCCAAGGCCTGCAGAATTTTTCTTGCAGGGAGTTGGGTCTTTATTGCCATCATTTTGAAGTATGGAGTCAGATGTCTTTGCTTGTCTGGCGTGAGGCAAGCCAGCTGGGCCATTGTATTTAAGCCGTCACCCAGGAATATTGTGTCTTGTGAGGGCACTAGTTTTGACTTCTTTTCGTTTACTGTGTACCCTAGGCAACTTAGAAGGTTTTTGACAAACGCCAGATGCTTTAATAGAATGTCCTTGCTTTCTGCTTGAATAAGGCAGTCGTCCAGGTATGGATATGTTTGAATCCCTCTGTCTGCAGTATGCAATTACTGGTGCCAGGCATTTTGTGAAGACCCTGGGTGCAGTGGATAAGCCAAAGGGCAGTGCAGAGAATTGGTAATGGGTTGAACCTGCAATAAATCGGAGGCATCTTCTGGAATTTTGTCTGAGAGGGACATGCAGGTATGCCTCCTTGAGGTCCAATGTTACTAGCCAAGCCTTCTTGCCCAGCATGGGAAGAAGTTGCTGTAGTATTAGCATCTTGAATTTGGGTACTTCCAGATGTGTTCAAAATTGAGAGGTCCAGAATGGGTCTCCAGGCTTTGTCCTTTTGGGGAACTAAAAACAGTCCTGAGTAAAATCCTTGTCCTTGCTCCTGTGTAGGAACCTGTTGAATGGCTCTCATGTCCATGAGAGCTGAAATTTGCTTTTGAGCATCTGCCCATTGATTTGGTGGCAGGTTTGGGATTCCTTTTATCCTTGGTAAAGTGTGAAAGTGGAATGTGTAGCCTTGAGATACAATATTTAGGACCTAATTGTCTTTTGTGATGATGTGTCAACTGTCTGTAAAAAGAGCTAGTTATCCCCCCAAGGGAGCTGCCAAAGAGGGTTTTGCTTGGTAGTCTGAGGGGTAAGTCATTGTGTTTTTCTGGTAGTTTGAGACCTCTCTTCTCCTCCTTTTTAGGTTGTGGCACTCCATTGTCGAGGCTGGTAAGAGCCTTGTGGCTGGCCTCTGCCTCTTGGGCGTCTGTATCTGCCCCTCTGTGGTCTGGCAGAAGATGGAAAGGACCAGTTTTTGGTTGGCCAGTTTCTGCTGAAACGAGGAGGTTGAACCTGTAAAAAAAATCCTTCACAGTCTGCAAAGATTTTGCCTTGTCCTCCATTTTCCTTTAAAACTTCTGCTTTTACACCAAATAAAACATCCTGCTGTAAGGGTGCATCCAATAACTTTGCTTTAACGTGATCAGGCAAAGTTTGTTCTTTTAACCAAGCATGCCTACACGTATGACAGACCTTTGTCACTGCTGCTCTACAAAAAGCTTCCAATGAATCAAATCCACATTGCAAGGCATGTTTTCCCACTTGTTCAACTGAATGTAACAAATCTTGCATTTCCTTGTAATCTGGTTGGTCTGTATGTGCGAGCATTTTTGGTTAATTGAGACATCAGATATTGTTGATATTTCAGCATGTGAAACTGACAATTTAAGGCCCTCATAGCTAGAGTAGCAGAGGTATAAACTTTCGTTCCACATCTGTCTAGTGCTCTAGACTCCCTTTCAGAGGGCACAGGATTTTTAGCAGTTGAGGCTTTAACCCCTTTGGGACCCTGGGAAATGGTTTTTGGGTCAGCAACAGGGCTTTTATACAGGAATTTGTGAGAGTCAGGGACTCCAATATATGTCTGGTTTGGCTGATGCAGGAGGTAGTGAATCTAGGTTAAGGCTAGATTCTGAATAATCATCCACAATGTCTAACAGGTGGAATTGCAAGTGGTCTGTGCTGGGGTAGTAAAAGGAACCCTCGGAGCCTTTTCTTAGAATAAGAGTAATCCTGGCCTTCCCAGTAGAAATGTTCCCTCATAGAATGTAAGGTTTCCCCAAAAGAGAAGTCTTCTGGGAGAAATGCAGAAGGGAAAGACTTCAGCATCAGAATCTTCATAAGGGGGAAAGGAATATTCCTGTTCCTCAAGAGAGTCTGAGGAAATTGAAACTTGGTCAGAGGAAGCGTAATCCTCCTCCTGCCTTGGCCTTTTATCAGGAGGGGGATGGGAACTCCTGATTAGGGTAATTAAATCTTCAGTCATCTTAAGCATCTGTTTCCTAGGCATGGGGCCTTGTGCTGGAGACTGCTGTGCAATCTTTTTTAAAGGAGTTTTCAGTTTTGCGTACGATTTAATAGCGAGTGTAGTCGGTCTGAAGACGCCTTCAGCAACTGAAAGCATTTCAACTGCACCGGAAACTCCTTCAGGTATGGAGTTGCAAGGGCCTAAAGGTAAAGGTTGTGGAGGCCTAGTAATCTTCGCTTGTGAATAGGATGTTGCCTGGGGTTCTAAATCAGCGGTAGTCAGGGGCTGCATAGGCGCCTCACTGAAAACTGGAGAACCGGCGAATGGCCTAGCAGAGGCGTCGGAATCCAGTTTGGATTTCGGCTGCCTGTCCTTATCTTTGCGTTTTTTATGTATTCCGGTAGTCGGTTGCTCAGATGGCATGGTATAATTAAATTTCCTACCAAAATAATGTCGGGCGAAATCAAACAGACGTTTAATAGTACGTTTATTAAACCTAGCACAAAACCGACAACCTGTGACGTCGTGGTCTGGGCCTAGGCAAGGAATACAATAAGAATGAAAGTCTTTATGAGGTATTTGCTTCCCACAAGAAATGCAATTGTTAACTTTCTGACATCGGAACACACAAAATCCACTGGATACACCACACGGAGATGACCACTGTTGTAGAAAGCTTCTTTATTGGAAACAGGAACACACAAGCGCTTTCACGTAGCTGTACTACGCTTCTTCAGGTGTAATAAGACATGAGTTTAAGCAGCTATTTATACAAAGACTTTTGGCGCCCAAAACTGACTAATTAAGACCCTAATTGAATAATTATAACATTCATACTAGGCTAGTTTAAAGAAACAACATTAACAAATTCGTGTAAAGCAGATAAAAAATCATTAAAAACAAATAATTAAAAATGGCATAAATAGCACAGTTAGCATAAAACGCGCATAAAGCGCCTTAAATAAACTGTTCTGCAAAAGAAGAATATAACAAAATCAACTGTCAAACTGACGGTGCAAGCCTGCTGGCAAACCAAGATTGCTTTGAAACAAAATAGTAAGTGTTCATAGCCAGAACACAAAACTTAATCCATAAACCGGAGAGTAATACTTTCAAAACAAAAGTATACAACACAGCGATATCACTAATAAAATTAGGATATGTAAACCAGCTCTGTTGTTAAAGTCGCTCAGCTGAGCTCATACTGAACTCCTTACCATATGGCATACGGTAGGTAAACAAACCAAGTGCATCAAACGACACCAAATGTATAAGGTTTGGTGTGGTGTAAAAAGGTGATATTACCAAACACTACTGTCAATCAGTATGTCCCATACAATGACTACTTATCTAAAAATAAAAAATATCAGTATATTGTATCTATTGATAAATGCAAAACATGACATTTGTTAAAAACATGTTAATGCAACCATCACAGCGGCAGAACGTCAAAAAATGCTAACCTAAACCACAGCTGCAAAGTGTCCTGAACTAGCATTAAAACTCAAAAAGAAAGCAACATTACCATTCAGAAAATAAAAATAAAATCCATCCATAGCGATCACAGTCGGAACAGGATCGCTGTTATACTCTAAACAAGAAAGTTCATAAAAAAGCGATCAAGACAGCAAAGGCTAGTCCGGCGGTGAAAAACATCCTACTGACAACAGCAGCTACCAGACTAGAGAGCAGGGTGGCAACCAGCTGCTGTCTTACTCGAATATTGCCGGTTGGCTAGCCTAATGAAAGACTCGCCATCTGGTAATACAAAGCTAAATACCTAAATAAGAAACATTGCCAAAAATGTCTGAAACTAAAAATATTGGCAACAACAATCAACTATTAGTAACATAAAACCAGACCACTCAATTCTAATATTATCTAGCATCCAGGGATCTGGCGAAATGCTAGTAAGATGGTTTACACTAATATCGTTGCAAACACTAAATATATCAACATTCAACGCCCAAATGAAGCTAAAAGGTCCAAAAGGACCTGACCAAAGCATGTAAATATAGAGACTAAAGTAGAGCATAAATAATGACAATAAGGTGCATTTAGCATAATGGAAACTGAGCTGGACCAAAACAGATCGCAGAGTACTTGATAAAGTTTAAAGTCATCTATAGGTTGACAGCAACCTTAATATTATCCAGTTATCCAATATACCAGGAGGCACAGATGTACCAAACAGCAGCATGCCATAAACACAGTAATGCAGAGCACGGAGGACAAAAAATATTACATAAGCATAACTAAATATCTTGACTAGTCAAAGAATAAAACTATCATAAACAAATAAACTCCTATATAGGACCATAATCTAATCAGGGACCACGACTATATAGAATATTATAAAAAATCAGCCCATTATTCGCTTATGCCATATGAAGGCCTTGACACAACGCACATGCTGAGTAACTAACAAATCAATGTGTGAGGTTGTAAACAGACCTATGGCAACCTAGCACAAGACATAGTGTATGAAAAAATTATAAAATAAATGGCTCCGTAGAACCATATCTAAGAAAAGTGGGCCTATAAAAAAGCACATGAAGGGCTCTGGAGACAAAAAAACACAGGATTAGGGCGCACTAAACAATGAGCCATAAAACAGAACAAATAAGCTTGTGTCTTCACTACCTCATGTTAAGAACAGGTTTGACTGAGACATTGATTAATACCTGGATATAGGTGTGCTTTTAAGGTGAAAATCCACTTGAGCTCCCTCACGGCCAACTGATTCATGTTGTCTCCTTCCCTAGTATTGATTGCCATCAGTTCCAGAACCATAAATTTAAAACTGTGTGTGTTAAATTCCAAGACGTGCTTGGCCAGGGCACTGCTTTCATTACCTTTCTTGATGTCATAGCAATGATTGTAGATCCTATCACAAAGTCTTCTCTTCGTGAGGCCTACATAAAAAGCCTGGCATGAATCACATATGGCCAAATAAATTAAATTAGTACTATTACAATTACTACGAAATCTGGGTGTAAACAAAAAAGATCCATCAGGATGCATAAAACTAAGATCATCCGATATATGGTGGCACATTGGACAGTGCCCACATGGAAAAGTCCCTAAAGGACCACTGGGGTGGTTGTTTATCAAGCGACTCCGCTCTACACACAGTGTTTGTTTTAAATTATTGCATGTCTTATAACTGAATGTTGGATAAGCCCCTACAGTTTTTCTGGTAAATGGATCTGCAACCAACACATTCCAATTCCTGCTGATAATTTTGTTGTGTGCAACAACATCACTAGTATATTTGGTAACATAAGCAAGTCTATCAGCATGCCTATGGTTACCAAATGCAGGAAAAGGAACACTGCCCCTGCCTTGGCCAGCACTATCTCTCCTACCAAATACTTTCATGAAAACCTCCTGCTTACAATCATCTATGAGCTTAGGAGGGTACCCTCTTTCTTGAAGCAAGCCTTCAAGTACATTAAGCTCAGAGGCCAGATCACTCTTATCACTACAAATTCTGCATATTCTATATATTTGGCTCAGAAAAATCCCTCTAAAGGTGAACCTGGGATGCATGCTTTCAAACCGTAGCAAAGAATTCCTCCAAATAGATTTCCTGTATAATGAGGTAACTATCTTGTTGCCACTAAATTGCAACTTTAGATCTAAAAAATGAACTCGAATAGGAGAGATTTCTGCTGTAAATTTCAAAAAGGTGGAGGTCAATTCTAACGCAGCAATGAAGCTCAAGCAGTCAGCTTCAGTCCCATCCCATACAAAAAGGACGTCATCAACGAACCTCTTGTACATTCTAACCTTTTTATAATCTGGATGCTTGAACAGATGTCGCAATTCCCAGTGATGGACCACAAGGTTAGCGTAACTATTCGCACAGGGAGTGCCCATGGCAACTCCCCATTTCTGAAGGAATAGCTGATCCTGAAACAGGAATATATTGTTCTCTAATATCATTTCTAGCAGGCAATTGATCAAAATCTGTCTGCTATTGCTGTAACCTGAGTTGCTAACAAGAATCTCTCTAATGGCCTGCATCCCTAAATCATTGGGAATGCTAGTGAAAAGGTTCTGGACGTCCATGGTCATTAATAGCAATGTTGCTCCACTTCCATCTAACTCTAAACCTTTAAGGAACTCAATAAGCTGGTAGGAGTCTTTCAAAATAACTGGAATGTCATCTACCAAGGGGCATAATAGCCCTTCCACAAATGAAGAAATGGTGGATGTAATCCAACGTTCACCTGCAACAATAGGTCGCATTGGTACTGGTACAACCCCTTTGTGGATCTTGGGTAGACCCTTAATAATAGGCAGGGTGGGAAACTCAATCAAGAAATATTCATACAACTCACAGCTGATCTGTCCACACATCAAGAGGTCATAAAGACTATCATGTACCAACTTCACAATTGTGCTGACCTGTTCTCTAGAAATAACCTCATATACTTTATCATCTGACAGCATATTGTTCATGGTAGTAATGTACTCTGAAGAATTCATAACAACCACTGCTCCTCCTTTGTCAGCTTGTTTAACAATAACATTTTCATTATTCTTCAAAGAAACAATGGAACTCTGCTCAGCTTTGCTAACCTTATAAAAGCTGCATCTTTTTTTATTACTTAACCTAAACCAATCATAAAAGTCACTCACACATTTTCTGAAAGCTCTCCACATTATGTGGCATCATAGGTGTAAAACTACTCTTGACCCTGAAAAAACCTAAGGTGTTAGTGTCCAAAACATTGCTATCTTTGAAAAAAATCTTGAGAGACATTACGACAAAACAGCCTCAAATCTATTAAAATGTCACTTAAATGGCTGACTTGTGAGGGAATGAAATTCAATCCCTTCTCTAGAAGGGACAGATCTGAACCAGACAAAGTATAACTAGAGATATTGTAAACAAGGGAATATGTTCTCTCTTCCTCTGAGTGTGTAGACGTAGTGCTCAGTTTCTTTGTCTCCTGTTGTTTGGAAAGTTTTCTACTGATCCCTTTCTTTTCCTTGGGCCTCTGCTGCTTGACCGGCCTCGCCATCCTGACTGTTCCTTGACAGGAAAGGGTAAAAAATGATTACTGGCAGAGGACGAATCCTTCGGTTTGGCACCTGCTGACAAAGACATTTTGGCTGCCTGCTGGTTAGGAGGCGGAGTACTGTTGTCCATATTAACCCCACCGACTGAAGTGGAGATGGGATTGGAAAGCACTGATGCTGAATTAGTCATGCTATTGACTGAGGAGGGGGCAGGTTGGACAAAAAAAGGTTCAGTGTGAGAACTATCTGTAGGTATCAATGAAGAGCCAGCATTGTTAAGGGGCCCATCATTGCGTCTGTTCTGCATACGTGTACTCCCAGTTCTAGGCCATACAAAGATCTGTCCACTGGCAAAATCATTGGCATCTCTAGTAAGTTTCTTATGTTTAAAATCCACATTGCAAGGCATGTTTTCCCACTTGTTCAACTGAATGTAACAAATCTTGCATTTCCTTGTAATCTGGTTGGTCTGTATGTGCGAGCATTTTTGGTTAATTGAGACATCAGATATTGTTGATATTTCAGCATGTGAAACTGACAATTTAAGGCCCTCATAGCTAGAGTAGCCGAGGTATAAACTTTCGTTCCACATCTGTCTAGTGCTCTAGACTCCCTTTCAGAGGGCACAGGATTTTTAGCAGTTGAGGCTTTAACCCCTTTGGGACCCTGGGAAATGTTTTTTGGGTCAGCAACAGGGCTTTTATACAGGAATTTGTGAGAGTCAGGGACTCCAATATATGTCTGGTTTGGCTGATGCAGGAGGTAGTGAATCTAGGTTAAGGCTAGATTCTGAATAATCATCCACAATGTCTAACAGGTGGAATTGCAAGTGGTCTGTGCTGGGGTAGTAAAAGGAACCCTCGGAGCCTTTTCTTAGAATAAGAGTAATCCTGGCCTTCCCAGTAGAAATGTTCCCTCATAGAATGTAAGGTTTCCCCAAAAGAGAAGTCTTCTGGGAGAAATGCAGAAGGGAAAGACTTCAGCATCAGAATCTTCATAAGGGGGAAAGGAATATTCCTGTTCCTCAAGAGAGTCTGAGGAAATTGAAACCTGGTCAGAGGAAGCGTAATCCTCCTCCTGCCTTGGCCTTTTATCAGGAGGGGGATGGGAACTCCTGATTAGGGTAATTAAATCTTCAGTCATCTTAAGCATCTGTTTCCTAGGCATGGGGCTTTGTGCTGGAGACTGCTGTGCAATCTTTTTTTAAAGGAGTTTTCAGTTTTGCGTACGATTTAATAGCGAGTGTAGTCGGTCTGAAGACGCCTTCAGCAACTGAAAGCATTTCAACTGCACCGGAAACTCCTTCAGGTATGGAGTTGCAAGGGCCTAAAGGTAAAGGTTGTGGAGGCCTAGTAATCTTCGCTTGTGAATAGGATGTTGCCTGGGGTTCTAAATCTGCGGTAGTCAGGGGCTGCATAGGCGCCTCACTGAAAACTGGAGAACCGGCGAATGGCCTAGCAGAGGCGTCTGAATCCAGTTTGGATTTCGGCTGCCTGTCCTTATCTTTGCGTTTTTTATGTATTCCGGTAGTCGGTTGCTCAGACGGCATGGTATAATTAAATTTCCTACCAAAATAATGTCGGGCGAAATCAAACAGACGTTTAATAGTACGTTTATTAAACCTAGCACAAAACCGACAACCTGTGACGTCGTGGTCTGGGCCTAGGCAAGGAATACAATAAGAATGAAAGTCTTTATGAGGTATTTGCTTCCCACAAGAAATGCAATTGTTAACTTTCTGACATCGGACTGAGGCAAGAAAAGTTTCCCCCAATGGGGTACTTCGCTTTATGAAGACTTCGGTCTGAAATTCAATTTGAAAATCTCAGGAGTCGGCCGACCGGCACTTGCGAACTGCTTCTGCTTCAGGCACTGCGCGGCAAGCAAGACTGAAGAAAATGAGGTCGGATGCATCTTATATACGCCTGGCGCACTGACGTCAGGGAAGAAGCGACAGCAATCGACGCCAGACAAAGACTTTGGAACTCGGGCCGACTGCGGGACCGCCTGAAGGCAGGACAACCCAACAGTGACGACTGCAGCAGTGTAACACTATGAACATCGATAATATCACGGACTGCTGGGGATATACCGGGAAACCTGGCTAAGGTTGGAAGTGGAGTAACCAAGCTGTAAGCTGGAGTGTTTGGAGGGATTGATGCAACCTGCCTGAGTGATGAATCAATCTGGAATCGGGTCCAGAATCCAGGGCTGATCGACAAGGTAGGGGTGAAAGAACGGAAAAGTACAGTTTTGTACCTACCATAAATGTAGATGTTTGAGTGTTCACCCTGCTGCAGTCATCACACTTGGGTTATCCTGCCGTCAGGCGGTCCCACAGTCGGCCCGAATTCCAAAGTCTTGGTCCGGCGTCGGTTGCCAGTGCATCAGGGGTATATAAGAGGCATCAGATGCCATTTTCTTCACATATATATATATATATATATATACATACACACATTTATTTTTATATAGCCATATGTGTATATATATAACAAAATCCTTTGGTACAAACAAATACACCACAGAGGTAGTATAGGATAAGTGGTAGACATACGTTCAGCTAGTTCAGAGGGGATGGAGGGAGGAGCCAGTCGTCTCTATATGGAAACACCTGGAATCCTTGACGCCTCAGGCGAGCTGTGACTACTGCCATATACTTGAACACCCTGGGGGCTGAGGTGAGACCAAAGGGCAGAGCTCTGAACTGGTAATGACTGGCCCCTAACCGGAAGCAAAGAAATCTCCTGGAGCATCTGTCCATCTTGATATGGTAGTACACATCCTGAAAATCTATAGAGCACATCCAATTGTCCTGACCCAGAAAGGGTAGAATGGACTGTAGCGTGACCATCCAAAACTTTTCCCTTTTTACAGACTTGTTTAGTCTGCCGAGATCCAGAATCCGTCTCCAGTCCCCTGTCTTTTTTGGTACCAAAAAGAATCTTGAGAAAATTCCGGATCCGAGCTGATCTGCAGGGACTTCCTGAATGGCTCTTTCTTTCTAGCAGTTTTGAAACTTCTATGACTGCTTGCTCCCTCAGATTGGGTGGAACATCTGGAAGGCCCTTTTTTGACTAAGGGGGATTGATGGAAGAGAATTTTGTAGCCTCCAGATATAATGGATAGTACACCCATCTGTCTTGTTAAATTTTGCCAGGCTTTTGGGTACAACAAGTGTCTTCCCCCGACTGCTTCCAGAGGTGAGCAGCCGGGCAACCCTTCAGGGATGCTCGGAGGGCTTGCCAGACAAGGATTCTCTGTCACCCTGGCTCTGCGGACCCCCTCTGCCATGAAGGCAGCATCTGTTATTGTTGTTTCCCACTCTGCCTCTGGAGGAAAAAAAAATCACCACGTGCGTCAGGCAAGGATCCCTGGGATTTCCGGAACCACATCTTCCCACTCTTTTGAGCCTTGGGGTAAGGTCTAGAGGGAGTGGAAAAATGGACTCCCATGGCAGAGAGTCTTGCCTTCTTGCTCACACCTGGTCAACGTGTCTTTCACCCGAGGCCCAAAGAGAAAGGAGTCATCAAAGGGAGTATTGGTGAAGGACGCTTGAAAGGGTTCCGCAAACTGACACAGCCGCATCCAAGCATGTCTCCTGAGGGGCCACACCTGTGCCAGCAGCTCTCCTCGCTCCATTGGCTGCATAGGAAATCAGCCTCATGGAGGAGTTGACTATGGAATTAAGAGTCGCCAGCTGGGAAGCTACTTTGGCTTGTACTCCCTCAGCTGTAGGATCTTGAAGGACATCTCCAAGCTCTTTCAGGAGATCCCTTTGAAGACGAGTAAAATGACGGATAGTTCAGGGACCTCATCGAGGAGGTCACTGAAGCAAACATTTGCTTTCCGTATCTGTCCATTGTCAGAGACTCTGTTAGGGGGATGAGGAGGTTTCTGCTAACTCTTTCTTGGTGGCTGCTACCACCATGGCATCAACGAGCACACCTTTGGAAAGGAATTGCTTATCCTGGGGGGCTGTAATAAACTTGTTAGGTCTCCCTCAGAGTTGATTGCACAGTGTCTGGAGCTGACCAAGCCTTTCGAGCCACCACAGACACGAGTGGGTCGAAAGGAGGAGAAACCCAGGAGGTGGAATGTCTGGAACCGAATGCGCCCAGGAATACAGACTCATCCTCGGTAGAAAAAAAATGAAAAGACCAATGGTTAGACCACAGCTGAAGATAAAAATGGAATAATCCACGTCAGGAAATAAATCACTTGCAGCTTTACAGTAGTGCCCTTTATAAAACCAAAAGTTGTAACCGAGATGTAGTAGTCAAGGTAGGAAACTGTTCACTTGCAGTTTCACACCACTTTATTAAACAAGAGTAAGTGCTTTCACTGTTTTTATGAGTCTGAAGAAGCGATCAGCTGACTTAGATTGCGAAAGCGCTTACTCTTGTTTAATAAAATGGTGTGAAACTGCAAGTGAACTGTTTACTACCTTGACTACTACATCTCGGTTACAACTTTTGGTTTTATAAAGGGCACTACTGTGAAGCTGCAAGTGATTTATTTCCTGATGTGGATTATTCCATTTTTATCTTCAGCTGTGGTCTAACCATTGGTCTCTTCATTTTTTTTCGCTTGAAGTGTATACCAGGCGTTTATCCAGCTTTTTTCTTTCACGTGTGTCATCCTCGGTAGGGGCTAGGGAAGTACAGTTCCCCCTCTGCCTAAGCATTTTAAGGATATCCAAAAAGGAAACCTCTACAGAGGGGGACCTCAAGGACCCTTCCGATTCATCTAAGTCTGTATCTGAAGTGACAAACTCAGGGGAGTCCATGTGCTTCCTCTTGCACTTTTTCCGAGGGGGCTCCGCTGAGTGATCAGGGGAGGCCTCAGAAGAAGAGGGAACACCCAATGGAGTGTACTGGGGCATCAGCTCCCTACGCTTGGAGTCTGGAGGAGCAGAGGATGGCACAGACACTATGGGGACAGAGCTGGTAGTGGAACTGTTTCAGGGGACAGGACACTCCACATGACCTCAAAGGCGTTCCAACAGAGGCAGCGAAAGCTCCGGTTCCGAAGAAATAGGAATCTTTCTCTGCTCAGAGGCCAATGTTGGAGCTGAGCTCACCTGCGCCGAAGCTCTGGGGGGAGAACAGGGTCCAATGCCACCCCCCCCCCCCCCCGGAACAGACAAGAGTGCCCAGGCATCCAGATTCCTCGATAGAAGGAACATTCAAGGTAATCGGAGCCGAAGTCTGAGCCGAAGGAGAGATGGTGATTGGAGCAGTCTGTTCCACTACCCACACACCCACGAACTCCGGCTCCGAACTCAATGGAGTCGGAGGAGGAATGGAAATAGAGGTGGTTGGAGCAAATACCTGTTGAGGTGGGCTGGATAGTAATTTAGCTAGTGCCTGTGACTTAAACAACCTACTTACTACTCTCTCCACATCATGATCCGAAAGCCTAGAGGATCGAGAGGAGTGTGAAGAATGGTGGCTACGTTCACTTTGTAATAATGGTGACCGAGGCGCCAAGTGGATGGAATCTAAAGAAGGGGACCTCAGTCTCTTATGGCTCCGTGACTGCTCCGAAACATCTGATGGAGCCGACGGAGTTGTCTTGTCGGTGCCAGCTGGAACTAACATATTCTGCTCCAGTACAGCAGTCGAGCCGAAGGTGGAGCCGACAGTTTGACAGATTTAGGGGGTTTCACTGGCTGAGAACTCTTTGCCGGTGAATCCTGAGGCTTCAATAAACCCTGAAGGATAAATTTGTTTTTGCGCTCCTGCAGGACCCTTGGACTAAAGGAATGGCAAATAGAAGAGTCCTGCAGGTGAACAGCATCCAAACAATACATGCAACTAGTGTGCCCCATCTGTCAGAGACATTTTCGGACAGCACGAGTCACTTTTTGCAGCCAGAAACTTTCGTATCCTTGGACATGACACTACACACAATCCAAGTACCACAATACAGACAAAAAATCTCTACACTACTAAACGAACAGTATATATATATATATATATATATATATATATATATATATACACATACACATATATATACATATACATACACACACACACACACAGTAAAAAGGAAGGGAAGAAGAGCCTCTAAGTTAAACGGCTGTCCTAAGGGGGGGGGGGGGAGACTCTAATTTAAACGAGTTCTTAAGAAAAAAGGGACTGCAGAAAGAAGCAATGTCCACAAACACCACCCACAGAGAAAACTATAAGGGGAATTGTACACTAGTTTTAAGAAGTTTTAACAAATATAAATATATAAATATACAAAAGTTTACAAGCCTGAGACAGAAACGACACCTCGTAGCTGAAGCGGCAAATGAGATCTGGGTAGTTTTCGCTAGGCATCATGGGATAAAAGGTAGCCTCGAGCCAGTAAACAGCTCTGGAGCTATTGAAGATGGCCAAGTCGGAGCAGAGGATCAGCTCCGATCCCAAACAGCAAGAATGAAGGTGAGATAGACAACTTATCAATTGTTACAAAGAGATATTACAATAAAAGCTGTTGCTCCTTTAAGTGCAAAGCAAATGTGTGGTGATGCAGAAGGGGGGGGGGGTTCTGGAATCAGCAGTTCAACAGCAGGGGGCTATACATTCAGGTAAACAAAACCACAGAATCCCATTTTAACTAAACAATTTTTGGCTAAGTTTTACTTTCAGATACAGCCCAGATGTAGTAAAGGAACCTTGTTTGTGTACAAAGATTTCTGTTCTTCCACCTAACTGCAAATGTAATCCAGCTGTAGGCAGTGATGAAAACTGCCTGGCTACAAATGTAGTCAACTACAGACAATGAAGATTGGTGCCCAACTCCCAACTCACTGCAGCCCTGCAATGGAAAAACTTGATAAAAGGAATATGCACATCACTGATATATTTGTTTACAACGTTGCATCTAAAACTTACAGAAATTAAACACCAAAAGTGTAAACAATTTACAATGCTAAAAGGGAAAAAAATATTTAATACAGCAAACTGTAGTAATTAAAAAGGATAAATCTATAAAGCAATATTTTAGTCATAAAAGTATTTGATGATAGGTCCATGTTCAGTCATTGTATAAGAAACATCTTGAACCTCTGTTCATAGAACGTAAAAAGTAGTTTTGTACCTACCATAAATGTAGATGTCCGATAGATATGCAACTGCAGTCATAACATATGGGTTTGTCCTGCCTCAGGCAGCCCTCGGTCGGCCGGATTCCAAAGTCTGGGTCCAACGTCGGCTGATGTCGCATTTCTCTCCGACGTCAGAGCGGCTGGAGTACATAAGCATCAGCCGACGCCATCTTCTTCAGTGTTTCTTGCCCCAGATGCCAGGTGCCCTCCAAGGAAGGCTGTAATCAAATTGGAAGCTAAAACAGATTTCCAGACAAATAAATAAGCAATAAACAGATGCACCATAACAAATATCCCCAGCTAAGGGTAACAGGGATAGGAGTGGACCCAAGGCATAGAGGGGAAGGAGGGAGGGAAAACCCGACTGCAGTTGCATATCTATCGGACATCTACATTTATGGTAGGTACAAATCTGTACCATGTCCTTCAAGAATGCAACTGCAGTCGTAACATATGGGTTGAATACCATAGCTTAGCTGGGGGAGGTGGAATGCTCCAAGAAAAGGATGGTGTAGCTATCAATCCCTGCAGGGCTGCAGAAGCAAAGCCTGCTCTGGACCTGGAATATAGAGGAAGGTTGTAGTGTTTGGAAAATGTATGCACGGAGCTCCATGTAGCAGCTTCTAGAATGTCTTTTGTGGGCACCCCTCTTAAGAATGCTGTAGAGGTGGCTGTAGCTCTGGTGGAGTGTGGTCTGACATTGGCTGTCACACTCTTTCCATGGAAGGAATAACAGAATCTGATGCAATGTCCAATCCATTTAGAAATTGTCTGTTTTGAAATTGCTTTTCTTGTACTCCAGGGGCGTAAGCTACAAAAAGCTGATCAGACTTCCTACTGGTCTTGGTTCTGTCCAGGTAGTAGCGAAGTTGTCTGTGAATGTCCAAGGTATGCAACAGTCTTTCCCCTTTGTTCTCAGGATTGGGAAAGAAGGTAGGCAGTTGAATTGCTTGATTTAAAGAGACCCTAGATACCACTTTTGGGAGAAAGGTAGGGTTGGTTCGTAAAGAGACCCTGTCTCTGTGAAAAGTTATGAACGGTGGTATAGCCATTAGGGCCTGTAATTCCGAAACCCTTCTTGCTGAGGTAATGGCCAACAGGAATGCTGTCTTCCAGGAGAGAAATTGTAAATCCACAGAAACTGCTGGCTCAAAGGGAGGTAAAGTCAATTTTTCTAGGACAAAGTTGAGATCCCAAGCTGGTACTGGTGCCTTTCTTGGGGGCTTTATATTCTTGATTTCTCTAAGAAATTGCCTTAAAGGATGTGAAAACACAGGTGGATCAGTGTTGTATCTAGCTGAGATAGCTGAAGCATGTATTTTTATAGAGGAGTATGAGAGTCCATTATGCAGCATATCTGCCAAATATTCCAGGATGAGTGGGATGCTCAAAAGTGATGCATCATGGCCCTTGGTGGTATTACAAATGCTGAATCTCTTCCATTTGGCTGAGTAAACCTTTCTGGTGGATGGTCTGGCTTCTGTCAGTATCCGCTGAACTTCTTTGGAAAGAGGTAGGTTGAGGTTATTCATGGGATCTCCCAAGCTGTTAGCTGTAGCGTCTGGATGTTGGGATGAACTGTCCTGAAGTTGTGTTGAGTCAAAAGTTGGGGCCATTGAGGGAGGGCCCATGTTTTGTTGTGACATATACTCCGTAGTAGTGGGTACCAGTGCTGTCTTGGCCAGTCTGGAGCTATTAGGATTCCTTTGGGCTGCTCTGCTTTGATCTTTAGTAACACTGTGGTCATCAGTGGCAGAGGTGGAAATGCATAGATTTTTAGGGAGCTCCAGTTGAATGAGAGAGCATCTATTTTCTATGCTTTTGGATGATATGTCCTTGAACAAAACCTCTGTATTTGATGATTGAGGTGGGAGGCAAATAGGTCTATGTCCGTATTAGTAGGTGGCCTGGTTGTAGTTGCTGTCCGAAGGCCTCGATGGCATGCATTACTGCCAGCATTTCTTTTTGGTTGATGTGCAGATGTGTTTCTTTTTGAGACCATTGTCCTTGAATACATCTGCCCCCCCATCCAAGGTCTGAGGCGTCTGTGGTCATGGTCTGTGTTATCTGAGGTTTTTTGAATTTTTTTGAATGACATACCTGTGTTTGACTGGCTTACTGAGGCCCACCATAGAAATTCCTTTTGAAGACATGGAATGAGTGGTATGGTTGCTTCTAGGTTGTTGCTGTGTTGAGACCATAAGCTTTTTAGGTACCATTGAAGCTTTCTCATGTGTAGTCTTGCTAGTGGTACCAGAAGTATGCAGGATGCCATGTAACCCAGGGCCTGTAGGAATCTCCTTGCAGTCATCTGGGTGAGCTTTGCTAAAGTTTTGAAGTAAAGAGTTAGCTTCTTTTGCTTGTCTTCTGTCAGGTAAGCCATTTGAGAGGCTGTGTCTAGTTTGGCTCCTAAGAAGGTAATTTGCTGGGATGGCTGAAGTCTTGACTTTTGAAAGTTGACTGTATCCCAGAGCCTGTAGCAAATGTATGACATAATTCAAGTTTTTTGTCAAAGTTAGTCGTCTGCTTGTATGAGGCAATCGTCCCGGTATGGGTAGATTTGAATCCCCTGGAGCCTGCAATGAGCAATTACTGAAGCCAGGCATTTCGTGAATACTCTGGGCGCAGTACATAAGCCAAATGGCAATGCTGAGAATTGATAATGCTCTGGCCCTGCAAGAAATCTGAGGTATCTTCTGCAGCTGTGTCTGATAGGGACATGCAGGTATGCCTCCTTGAGGTCCAGAGTAATCAGCCAAGACCCCTTGCCCAGCATGGGAAGGAGTTGCTGTAGAGTCAGCATTTTGAACTTTGGTACTATGAGAAAAGTGTTTAAAGCGGACAAGTTCAGTATTGGTCTCCATTGAGTTTCTTTTCTTGGAACAAGGAACAGTCTTGAGTAAAATCCCTGACCTTGTTCTTGTTGTGGAACTTTTTCTATTGCTTTGATCTGAGCAAGCAGAGAAATTTGCTCAATAGCCTCTGCCCTCTGGTTTTGTGGCAGGTTTGGCATACCCAGTTTTCTTGGCAAGGTATGAAAATGGAACCTGTAACCGTGATCTATAATGTCCAAAATCCATTTGTCCTTTGTCAGTTTGTGCCAATTTCTTGTAAACAGAGATAATTTTCCGCCCAAAGGAGCTTCTGCTTGCTCCTTGGTCAGCGGAGCTAGAGGAAAGTCATTGAGAATGTCCCTGTGGGGCAGGAGAAACCCCCGTGTCACTTCTTTGGTTTCCTGGTTGCCATTGTCGTCCCCTGTAGGATCCTCTGTATTGGCCTCTTCCTCGGGCACGCCTGCTTTTGCCCCTTTGAAATCTTTCAGGATTAGGAAAGGACCAGTTTTTAGAAGGCCAGTTCCTGCTGAATCTAGGTGGCTGAACCTGGAGGAAATCTTTGACTGTCTTAACTGACTTGGCTTTTTCCTCAATGGACTAACACATCTTTAGCATTAGCACCAAAAAGCTTGTTCTTTTCCAAGGGTGCATCAAGAAGTTTTGCCTTAACATGATCTGGTAAAGGTTGATCTTTTAACCATGCATGTCTACAAATGACCGCCCCTGTCATAGCTGCCCTACATGAAGCTTCCAATGCATCATATCCACACTGTAGAAAGTGATTGCTAACTTGCTGAGAATTGTGTACAGCCTCCTGCAAAGACTTCCTATCTAAAGGTTCAGGGGAGGCCAATCTTTTCTGTAAATCATCTAACAGGAAATCCTGATATTGAAACATGTGAAAGACAATTGAGAGCTCTCATAGATAAGGTAGTGGAGGTGTAGACCTTCTTCCCCCATCTCTCTAAGGACCTTGCTTCCCTGTCGGAGGGCAAAGGGTTTTTGGAGGTGGCAGCTGAAACCCCTTTAGGCCCCTGGGAAATTGTTTCTAAATCAACAGCATGGGCCCTAAAGAAATGAGAATGGGTTTCTGGGACCCTATAGTACCTGTCAGGCTTGACAGGAGCAGGAGGAAGAGTATCAGGGGTAACACTGGAGTCAGAGTATAAATCATCCAAAACATCAAGCACAGGAGGTATAGCTAAGGGTCTGTGTTGGGGCTTTTGAAGGAAGGTTCGAAGGCGCTTTCTGGAATCTGAATATTCCTGGCCTTGCCACTTAAAATGCTCCCTCATAGAATGCAGAACTTCCCCAAAAGACATATCCTCAGGAGGAGAAGCCGAGGGGATAGAGTCCTCTGCATCTGAATCCTCATAGGTCTGGAAGGGCTCTTCCTGGCTTTCGGAGTGAACAGAATCCTCAGAATCTTCATCTGAGGGGAGAGGGTCAGGGGGTTCAACCCTAGGCCTCTTATCAGGAGGAGTCTGGGATCCTCTCTCAGGATGGGCCTGTGAACCTCTGATCAGGGAAATTAAATCTGCGGCCATAGCCATGATTTGAGTTTCAGGAGTACGCTGAGGTAAGGTCTTAACAGAAAGATGCTTGGACTTGCTGGCTGCCTTGGCCTGTGTGTAGGCCTTGATAGACATGGACATGTGAGGCCTAGCCGCTCCACGTGCAGGAGTGACCTTACCCACAGCAATGGTCTCGGGCATATCCTCGGTTTCAGTATCCGGAGGAAAGTCAATAACTGGCGGAGTGGCCTCCGGTGTCGGAGGTATCGGTAATGCGGTGTCTTCGGTTCAGAGCGGTGGAATAACCGCCTCAGAGGGAACCGGAGCACTCGCGGTTAATTTTAGCGTGGTGTCGGTGGAAGACGCGGGCCGAGGATGTCGGTCCCGGTCTTTTCGTTTCTTAGGAGTCTGCGTTGTCGGTAGTTCCGACGGCATCGTATAATCAAATTTATCGCCAAAATAGTCTTCAGCGAACTCCGCCCGGCGCCTGAGTGCGCTTATTAAAGCGAGCACAGGCGGCACAGGCCAAGACACCGTGGTCTGGGCCTAGGCAAGGGAGGCAGTAAGAGTGGAAATCCTTATGAGGCATTTGTTTACCACAAGACAAACAATTATTTACTTTCTCAGTAATTTCTGACATCGGCTGAGGCAAGAAGAGGTCCCCAACGGGGTACTTAGCTTTTTTGATGACTTCGGATTCGAAGAATACAGGAGCTGACCGACCGGCACTTGCGAACTGCTTCTGCTTCGGGCACTGCGCGGCAAGAAAGACTGAAGATGATGGCGTCAGCTGATGCTTATGTACTCCAGCCGCTCTGACGTCGGACCCAGACTTTGGAATCCGGCCGACCGAGGGCTGCCTGAGGCAAGACAACCCATATGTTATGACTGCAGTTGCATTCTTGAAGGACATCATTGAATGTTCAATTCAGTAAATGCTCAATCACTGAATATTTTACCCAGGGAAAATACAGCGGACCAACATGCATACCGAAGCACGTTGCAGTATATCAAACACACCCAAATGAAGGCTATGCCCCTCTCACACCCCTCAATGCGGGGGATGCATCCCCAACACCTCCCCTACTTGTATATACCAAGTCCAAGATCGCACTAGTGGGGAAAAGGCACATTTCCTAATGCTGGACAACCAACTCCACTCCCTAGGCAAAATATTCAATGATTGAACATTCATTGAATTGAACCATTTGATGTTTTACATTCGATGAAGAGGTACAATACATTTCTTATTCAATGACTGAACACAGATCCCCTTACGATCAAGTCTGCTCATTACACAGTTTAGAGGAAAAAAGCCCCCCCCCCCCCCCCCCCCAAGTTTAGGAATAGACAGCATTCAATCTCTCTAAATTCACATCTTTCTACTCTTTACCACATCTATACCTAGGTAAAAAGGGAACAATTTTTCCACCCCCTGACAACATGCACACCTCATCTTCAAATGCTTGAATTAGCACAAGTGAAATTAAGGTTTAACCTCTAATATATCCTTGTCTCTACAAGATATCTGCTATACAGTAAATTCTGATAATACAGCCAGGAAAAACAAAGTTTGCATTCAGCAAAGTAAAATACTACTTAAGTTTATGCACTACAGTACTTTATGTTTGTAGTACACCTCAGCACTAATGAATTAACAAAAAATATGCATTCCTTTCTTTAAGCAGTCCACACTGCAGAGCCGGAAGTCAAGAAATCAAATGCACAGCTCATGCATCTTTTATCAGTTATTTCTCTTACCTGTAGATGATGTTGTACTCTCTCATTTTTCTCTGCTTCTGTCAATCGTTCTTCCTCACTACGATCCTTAATAAAAGCCTCAGACTTCAGTTCAGCACTGGCTTCAGCACTGTTCTCATCCTCCTCATCATGTTCATTCTCAGCATGTACAGGTTCTGCTACATGCACATTGACCATAGCTGCCTTCAGCTCCTCTTTGGTCTTCTCCAGGTCTTCTGAAACTAGCTTAGCCTACAACCAAACATTCCAAGGTAAGGAAAAATAATTTTTAATTCTACATCGAGAAGGTGACAAAGCAACATTACGAAAGATGGCAGTACAGATATAGTTAAGTGACCAAGATTTCACTTTCAGTTCAGTAAAATAAAAGGTACATTATGTCAAAGTGAGCAAAGCATAAACGGTGCCAAACAAAAGCTGTGAAAACATTCCAATGAAGTCTACCCAGTAACAGCAGAATAAAGGACAGCATTGTGCATCCTAGCAAATCCAATAACTGCAGCAAGATACCAGACAACAGCAAGGACATATTTTAAAAGGCTGGGTGATCCTCTGTAATCAAAATGTCAAAGAACATACTGTAGTGCAACCCACTGTATAATGCAACAGGGAAACCACCCAACTATTTACTTAAGTAAACTATTCTTTCCAATGCCATGTGGCAAGTAAAACAGACTTGTTCAAAATTAGTCACACACTACTTACGAAATAGACAAATTTAAAAATGTACACAAACAGGAATTTTTTTTTATTGCTTTACATGGTCTGAAACTGCTTCAAGAGAATCAGATTTCACTGCATTTTCTAAATTGGGGTATCCTCTTATGCAAAGTACCTTTACCAAAGCTCGTGGCCAGCAAAGTTCTGTACTTACCATAACATTCCATCTGTTGCAGAAGCTCATACAGCTTTCAGACTCTCAAGCTCCTTCCCTTACCCACAATGTACCAACCCCATTTACCTCAGATCCCGTTTGCTGATTACAGAATTGGGAATAAATATACACACATCCCCCCCCTTCCCCCCATCTCTCTACACACACCTCAAGGCAGAGACTTTATCTGGAGTTCAATTATGTTGGCAGTAGAATAAAAGTGTCTAACCATTCATTCAGAAACTGCATACGGATGGGGGTTGGTGGGAGGGAGTTGAGAAAGGAAGAAAAATAAACACAGATGGAATGTTATGGCGAGAACATAACTTATCTGATGCCAATTTTCATTCAATCCTCAACTAATGGGACACCGTCCTCGGCTATCTTAGCTCCAGAAGGACTCTAAGGATATTTTTGAGCATAACGGAGCCAAATGATCCTGTACCTCTGCAGACAAAATCCAATTTGTGATGAGTAATGAAGGTATGGGGGGGAAGCCCAAGTTGCTGCTGTACATGAAAATCATTCATGGACACACACTTGAAAAAGTAAGGAAGATGCCACGGCTCTGGTTGAGTGAGCTCATAAGAGTCTTGGTAAGGTGATACCCAATTTGTTGTAAATAAATGAAATGCAGTCAATAAGGCATCTGGCTAAAGTTACTTTGGTTCCTGGATTACCCAACTTTACATCTGCACAAGAAACAAACTGATCAGCAAGTTCTGATTTTTTGTCCTATGTAAAAAAATATAACCGCCTGTGAACAAATGAAGCTAGCATTCTCCTTTGTATATTTAGGGAAACATACTGGTAAATTAATAGACTGGTTGATATTAGATCCAGACACCACCTTAGGAAGGAAGGATGCATTGGTTCATAGTGTACCTATCATTTTGAAAGATTATATATGGTGGTTTTGAAGATGAAGCCCGAATTTCTGAAATGCGTCTGGCTGAAGTAATGCCCACTAAAAATAAGGTTTTCCAAGAAAGATACTTATCACAGTTATCTGCAGGCTCAAAAGGGGATGCATTAGTGCTTGCAGTACCAGATTCAGATCCCACGGAAGGATATGATCTTTAAATGGAGAGCTCAACAGAGTGCCTATAAAAAAAAAAAAAAAAAAAAAAAAAAAAGACTTGCAAAGCTTATGACAAGCAGCTGAAGAATCAAATCAGATATAAAAACTACAAATTGCTGCTAGCAGAATAGCTGTAGAAGAACTAGCTCCTTCATTAAAAAAAGTTATGTTCTTACCTAACATTTCATCTGTGGTTGATCTATTCTTGACAGTTGGGTTACAGTTCCAATCCTCTGAACCGGCTCGGCTGTTATATAGCTCGCGCCAGCCAAAACAAATTTTGAGCTAAGAGTCTACCCACAATGCCGTTCTACCTCAGATAGAGTTAGGAGGAAACGAAATTGAATGAAGAAGCCATGTCCAAGGTGCTACCTAACAAAAAACCCAGGACAAAGGTTCACTCCTCCAGGAATTCACAGGAGGGAGAAGGAGAGCGGGATGCCAAGAATAGAAAAAGATCACAAACACAGATGGAACATTATGGTAACAACTTCTTTATCTGAAGTTGTCAATCCTGACAGCTGGAACAGAGTCCCCAGCTACTTTAGATCCTGGGTGGCCCTATGGAAGGATATCAGAGAACCAAAGAAGGCTCTTCCCCTGGAGACCAAATTCAATATATAGTGAATAATAAAGGTATATGACGTAACCCATGTTGCTGCTGCGCATATTTCATTCATGGAAGCCTTAGAATGGAATACAGCTGAAGTGGCCATAGATCTGGTGGAATACGCCTTCACCAGCGTAGGTAAGGCGAGATTCTATTATAAATACAAGTAATACAATCTCAAAAATTTTTAAAGTAACTTTAGAAACGGCTTTTCTTAAAGTTTTGCCAGAAAAGGATACGAACTGTTCTGATTTTCTAAATTCTTTTGTTCTACTGAGGTAGAAATGTAATTGTCTGAACATCCAATAAGTGTAAGCAATATTCTCCTTTGTTGGAAAGAAAGCAAGCAAGTCTATGGCTTGATTAATGTTGGACTCGGACCAACTTCGGAAGAAAGGACAAATTGGATCAGAGTGCAACTCTATCCTTATGGAAAATTAAGTAAGGGGGGTTGGAGCACAAGGCCAGCAATTCAGACACTCATCTTGCAGAGGTTATAGCTACAAGGAAAAGCATGTTTCAAGAAAGAAACTAAGTCGCCTGTAGCCACTGGTTCAAAGGGGGGTAAATACCAGTAATTGCAGAAAAAAAGTCTGGTCCCATGGGGGTAGAGGATCTTTAAAAGACTTTAATCGAATAGTTCCCTCGAGGAAGACCTTGCATAGTCTACATACGTGAAATTAAAGGGAGAACTCGGAAGCCATTATGGAAATTAGAGATGGCAACTAGAATCACTAACTGTGGAGGCGGAAGCTCCTTTAATAAAAAGGATGGCCAGAAATTCTAAAACTTTTTCCACAGGAGCCAAAAAAGGGTCTAGACCATTATCACAAGCCCAGATTGAAAATCTCTTCCACTTACTGGAGGTAGAGTTTCCTGTTGGATGGTTTATGTGATGTCAGCAAAATATTTCACACCGGGGATGGTATATCATAATGCCTGGCAACTATCAGAACTGGAGGCACCAAGCAGTTTGCTTGGGACTTTACAGACTGAGATGCACCAGTCCCAGAGGGTAAAACAGGTCTGGAACTGGGTCCAGAATCCATGGACTGTGAACTACATGAGGCCATAGGAAGGGAAACCAAACTAGTAGAAGCCAGTAAGATGCAATGGGGATCACTACTTCTCAACTGGACTGCTTTCTTGAGAAAGAGAAGGATCAGAGGGAAAGGAGGGAAGGCATAAAGGAGGCCCGGGGACCAACTGAGGAGGAGAGCCTCTCTTGGAGACTCCCCCCTGAGGAGGATTAGGGCAAAGTAGCTTTTGCACTTGTTTTGGGGTGATGCAAATGTGGCAAGGCTGGCCGCAGTGACGAAAGACCTTCACTATATCGGGACTGAGACCACTTGTGAGGCAGTAGGATGCATCTGCTTGGTTTGTCCGCTATCACATTTGAATTCCCTGGGATGTGTGTGCGCATTGGTATCAGAAAGCAGTTGGAGGCAATAGCCCATTGCCACATGCAGAGGGTGTCTTGACACAGGGTGGTAGGATTTCGTTCCCCACCATTTGCTAATTTATCAGACTACAGACATGTCTGACTGGATTGCAATCGTTCCTTGAGGGAGGACAGACTGAAATGTTTGCAATGCTACCAGCACTGTCCTCAACTCCAAGATTTTGATATGCAGATTGGCCTCTATCAGGGACTTTCCCCAGATAATGCCCCACCCCCACCCCACCTGGGATGCATCTGTGTCCACTATGGCTTTGAGTTGAGGAGAAAAAGAGGAAGCCAAAATAATTCCTTTGAACCACATCCACCAGGATAGGTCCTTATTTCAGCAACTAGTGACGAAAATGGGGTAGTTCACTGGACGATTTAAAATAAAACCACTGATTTGCAAGAAGCCATTGCAGTAACTTCATGGGGAATCTCACTAGTGGAGCCAGAATAATAGCAGCTGCCATGGACCCCAACGCCTGAAGCACCAGTAAGGCCAGTACAGTGTGTGTATAGGACAGAATGTACTTGGGACTTTATCTTCTGTAATCTGTGAAGGGGAGGGAGGCTACACATGAGAGGGTGTACAAGTGCCTATGAACTCCATATCCTGAGAAGGGGTCAGTTGAGACTTTGTATGATTGACCGTGATGCCAAGACACAGGAACAATTGTAGGGTGAATTCCGTTCTCTGAAGCAGTAGATGTCTGGTGAAGCAGTGATGAGTCAGTTGCCTAGATATGGAAACACATGGAATCCATGCAGTCTCAAGTGAGTTGTTACTACTGCCATACACTTTGTGAACACCCTAGGGGCGGTGGAGAGACCAAATGGCAGCACTCTGAAAGTGACTGGCTCCTAGCCGAAAGCAGAGAAACCTTGAGCATTTGTCATCTTTATGTGGTAATAAACATCTTGAAGGTCTATCAAGCACAACATATAGTTTTCCTCTAGAAATACTGACTGAACTGTGACCATCCAGAATTTGGATGGTTGAACAAATTTTGTTAGAATGCTGAGATCCAGAATTTGTCTTCAGTTCCCAGTCTTTTTTGGCACTAAAAAAGAACCTCGAGTAAAATCTGGATCCTACCTGGTCTGGTGGGACTTCTTGGATGACTCTTCTAGCAATTTCTGTATTTCTAAGGCTACTTGGTCCCCCTGATTGGGTGGAAAATCAGGGAGTCTTGTTTTATTTGTTGGATAAAGAATGAAGGGAATGAGGTAACCTCTTAACAATTCTCAAAACCCAAGCATCTGTTGGGTGTTTAGAGGCTGTTTGGTGCAAAGAAAATCTTCCCCAGACTACTTCCAGAGTTGTTGGGTGCAAAGAAAATCTTCCCCAGACTGTTTCCAGAGTTAAGCAATCTGGCCCCCTTTGAGGAGCACCGATAGGATTGGTCAGAGAAGGAATCTCTGGAAACCTGAACCTGCGGGCCACTCCTGCCTCTAGGACAGTGTCTTCCATTAGAGCTCTCCCCTCTGCCCAGAGGCGAGTTTCCACCGTGTGTGTCCTGGAAAGACCTCTGGGAATTTTTGAACTACATCTTCCCATAGATAACTAGACAAGGATCTTCGGGGAGCAGAAAAACGTATGCCCACTACAAACAGGGTCTTTCCATCTTTCTCGCACCTGGCTAGAATTTCTTTAACTTTGGGGCTAAAAATCCTTAGTCAATGCTCCTTTTGACGGAAGACTTGATTGGCTCTGCAAACCCACACAGGAGCATCCAAGCATGTTATTGTATTGCAACACTAACCAGCTGACCAGGTAAACCCTTCGGCTGCATGTGCAACAAGCCTCGTGGACGAATTAGAAAGACTCCAGGGTAGCTAACTAGGCCACTTTTTCCTGGAGCCCTCAGATCAGCTCCTACTAAGGTATTCGAAAATTCCTAGATCAGATCCCTCTGGAGCCTAGTGAAATGTGCTATGAAATTCAAGGACCTAGGAGTGAAGGTGGTTGATGCATAAACCTGCTTTCCAAAATCTGTCCATCGTCCTAGACTCCTGGTTAGGGGGATAAACAGAGGAACTTTCCTCAGCTAGTTCCTTTTTGGTGGCAGCCACTGCTAATACTTTCACCCACTGCTGGTGGTCCTCAGGAGCAGAGAGTATTCATCTGGTCTCCAGGGAATTGGTTCTATTGAAACAGGGGCCTTTCCAGGCCCGCTGAGCAATCAAGTTAATGACATTGTCAGAGGGAGGAGTCACCCAGGAAGTAGATGGGCGAGCTCAGAAGGCTTGCAAGTACGTGGGCAAGCTCAGAAGGCTTGCAAGTACGCGAGCTCAGAAGGCTTACAAGTACGGACTACTCAGAGGTAGGGTCTTTGGGCTTCCAGTTACCCCTTTAAAAATATCCAGAATTTCTTTCAAAGGAGACTTATTCCAGGGGTGACTGGGGGAACCCTCCCCATCATCAAAATCCATGTCCTCAGTGACTGACTCTTCATGGGAGTTCAGGTGTTCCCTTTTACACAGCGATTTCCAAGGAGGGGGTGGGTCTTCAGTGGGAATATCAAGAGAGGACTCTTAAGAGGGGTGATCCTTAGAATCTCTTGCACCTTGGAGCTCGCTGCCTGGGCACGGCGGTTGGTGGAAGCCCTGGGTAAGAAGGGGTCATGAGGTGAGATTCCAGTAACAGTAGCTATCTGGAAACTTGCGGTGGCCAAAGCCCTCTCCACAGTTTGAAAGGCAATCCCCCCCGAGAAGGGATGGGAGCCCAGAACAGAGAAACTCTGAACTGGGGTGATACCGACAGACCCACCTCCAAAGTCAGAGCCAAGGAAAGACCCCCCCCCCCCAATCGTGGTAGCTCAGAGAGGAAAGGATGCCTCCGAATAAAAAACAGGAGTTAACTCAAACCCCCTAGACCCCGACAGCAGAGCCACAATCCCGGGGACCAGTTGGTTCCAAAGGCATCAAGGGAGTCAGACCCATACCCAGAATCAAAGAAAAAGGATGTTGTCAGTGTCAGGACCAAAGGGACCTGTGTGGCCAGAGTAGACAACTCTAATGCCCCCGGGGAGGTCAGAGAAGAAATATGTTGGGAGTGCTAGGGGAAATACTCCCCTGATCCAGGTGGGAGACTGAGCTGAGAAGATGAAGAACCCTAGCGGTCAGAAGTTGAGCCACCAACCTCACTAGGTCTACTTCAGAAAGACTCCTGGAGGAGTGGACGGACAGTCCAGAGGGAGATTCTGGGCTTTCTATAAATGGGCTAGGGAGATGACCCAGGAAGGATCAATAGACGGGGAATATCTATCTCATTCTGGGTACCCGAAGTAGAAGGTATAACCTGTGGCGCAATAGCAGATGTCGGCACCAACGTAGAAACTAAGGAAACCAATGCCGGCACTGGTGTCATTACCAGTGCTGTGGCCAGTGTCGATGGCACCCAAGTAGTAGTTGGTACCGAGGAATCAGTCCATTCAATGAGTTTCAGAACAAGAAGTTATGTACTCACCATAACGTTCGATGTATTCCATCTCGCCTCACATTCTTACCCGTGGGTTCGCAGCCGAACCTCGGCTCCGACACTGCCATACTCTAGCTCAAAGAGTTTCAATTGGCTGGGCTAAGAGGTATCCCATGCTGCACTGCTCCCTTTCCCCAGATCTTGTTTGCTGCGAGCTCACTCAATCACTCTCCCCCCATACACAACACAGAAAGAAAAAACATTCCAATAATAAAAGGGAGTACTGAAACCAGAACTGACCTCTACGTCCTCCAGGATGGGGGAAGGCAGGAGGGTAAGAAAGAATGTGAGGCGAGATGGACTACATACATCGAATGTTATGGTGAGTACATAACTTCTTGATATTATGTAGTCCAATCTCGCCTACATTCTTACCCGTGGGACAGCATCCCCAGCACCTGAACCCTGGGAGGCTCAGTGGAAAACACACCTGAGCACTGTGGACCCAAAGGAAGATCTGCCTCTGGATACCAAATCCAATTTGTAGTGAGTAATAAAGGTGTTAGGAGACGCCCAATGTAGCCGCAGCATAAATATCCATAGACATCCTGGCCTGAAATGCTGTAGAGGCAGACATAGATCGGGTAGAATGAGCCTTCACTCTAAATGGTAAATCCTTACAACCTGAGGGATAAATGAAGGAAATACAACTAGAGATCAATCTAGACAAGGTCACTTTGGAAACAGGAGACCCAATCTTACTTTCTGAACAGTAGACAAATAGCTGATCCGATTTTCTAAGATCCCTCATTCGATGCAGATAAAAGCGTAACTGCCTGTGAACATCCAGTTGGTAAAATTTAAATTCTGCCCTATTAGAGAACTCTGGAAAAAATACAGACAGTTCAATGGATTGGTTGAGATTACTAACCAAAGCCACTTTAGGCATAAAGGAAGGGTTTGGTCTGAGGGAAACCCTGTCCCTGTGAAAAATCAAGTAAGGCAGTCTGATAGACAAAGCTTGGAGCTCTGAGACTCATCTAGCTGAAGTGATGGCTACCAAAAAGATAGTTTTCCAAGTCAAAAATTTTAGTTCACAAGTAGCTGCAGGCTCAAAGGGGGAGGAGGTGAGACATTGTAGCACAAAATTTAGGTCCCAAGGCATGACCGGGTCGAAAACTGGAGGGCGAAGCAGCATAGTGCCTTTCAAGAATGCCTTGCATAGTCTATGCTCCATAAGGCTGGGTTCATTAGCGACACGAAAAGTGGAAATAGTGGCCAACTGTACTTTAATGTTTGCAGCTGCTGACCCCCGATTGAAAAGCATGGAGAGAAATTACAGAACTGAAAAAAAATTGGAGCTGTACAAGGATCAATTTGTCTTGCCTGAGCCCAGATGGAGAATCTTTTCCATTTACTGGAATAAATCTTTCTAGTCGAAGGCTTATGGGAAAAAGACAGAATATGAATCACTTCTGGAGGAAAATGAAGCTTGACAGTGATGGAAGTGAAGTAGACAGGCTGTCAACCGGTGGGTCTGAAGAGAAGGTGGAACTGCCCTGACATACGAGTCAGAAGATCTGGCTGGGGGTCCAGAATCCAGGGGACGTCCATGAGATAGGGATGGAGAAAGGGGAACCAAATCTGACAAGGCCAGTGTGGAGCTATCAAAATTATTCTGCTTCCGAAGGACTGTGCTTTCTGAATAACCTTTGTCAACAGAGGAACAGGAGAGAAGGCATAAAGTAGACCGGAGGGCCAATCGTGAACTAGAGCATCCCTAGGTGACTCCCTCGGAGGGGAGATAAGGGTGAAGTAGTTGCTGCACTTGGTATTGAGGGGAATGCCAAACAGATCACAGCAAGGCTGACCCCATCTGCGGAAAATCTGCTCCTCAACTTGACTGTTCAGGGACCACTCGTGAGGCATCAGAATAGCTCTGCTCAACCTGTCGACGATCACGTTGGACTTCCCTGGAATGTGAGTTGCTACAAGAAAACGTTGGGAAGACACTGCCCACTGCCACACTGGAATGGCCTCTCTGCAAAGGGGATACGACTTGGCTCCTCCCTGTTTGTTCAGATACCATACCACTGTTCAGATACCATACCACTGACACTGAGTGGATCGCAACTGTCCCGAGAGGAAGTAAGCTCTGAAGTGCTTGCAATGCTAGTAACGCTGCTCTCATCTCCAACATATTGATATGCAGATGTATCTCATGTTCCTGCCACGTGCCTTGGACTGTCCTGCCAAGATAATGACCCCCCACCCCATCGGGGAGGCATCCGTGGTCACTGTGGTAACAGGAGGGGATGGGACGAAAGGCTTTCCCACATTGAGGTTGCTGGAGTGAAAGCCACCAGCATAGATCTTGCTTGCACCTGTCTGTGATCATTATGAGATGAGAAAGTGGAAGATGCTGTAGAGACCACTGGGCGAAGAGCATCCACTGAAGGAGCCTCATGTGAAGCCTCGCAAGAGGAACCAGCATAATTGCTGCAGCCATAGTCCCTAACAATTTGAGAACCGTTTCTGCCTTCACTCTGAGGGAGCAACACGTATACTTGTTACAAAACTTGAATCTTTTCTTGTGGTAAAAGCACCCTCATGAGCATGGTGTCTAACTCGGCGCCTATAAAGGTGACATGCTGCGAGGGCAACAAGGCAGACTTTTCCCAGTTTGTTGATGCAGCTTGATAGTGGCATCTCTGGTCTGTAGTAGTAGATGCCTGGTTGTGGCAGAAAGGAGCCAGTCGTTCAGGTATGGAAACACTGAATCCCTGACGTCTCACGTGAGCCATCACCACTGCCATACATTTGGTGAACACCTTGGGGGCTGTGGTGAGACCAAAGGGCAGGGCACGAAATTGAAAATGACTGGCTCCCAGCCGGAAGCGTAGATGACTTGTGGATGCTCTGTCCATCTTTATGTGGTAGTAAGCATCCTTGAGGTCGATGGAGCACATCCACACTTTTCCCAACAATGGGAGAATAGATTGCAGCGTGACCATTCGGAACTTTGACTTCTTCACGTGGAGGTTCAAGCGGCTGAGATCCAAAATGGGTCTCAAGTCCCCTGTTCTTTTCGGCACCAAAAAGAATCTGGAGTAAGTCCCTAATGCGATCTGGTCTGAGGGGAAATGCTGGATGGCTCCTTTTTCTAACAGCTTTATAACCTCTGAAGCTGCGGAATCCTTTTGATTAGGTGGAACATCTGGAATTCTTTTGATCGGTGGTGGTGGTTGGGGGGGGGGGGGGATGTGACATCCTCTGGAGAAAATTTTTAATACCCACTGGTCCTGGGTGATGTCTTGCCAGGCTTTTGGGTATAGTGAAATGTGACCCCCGACTGGCTCCGGAAACGTGCAGTCGGGCCTCCCATCAGGAGCACTGGTAGGGAGAACCATGAAATGAATTACGGTCTCCCTGGTTATGCGGGCCTCCTCTGCCTCGAGCGGCATCTACCCGAGTTACTACCCCCCTCCCCTGCCTCTGGAGGGGGAATCACAGAGTCATGAGAAAACCTCTGCGATTTCTTGAACTACATTTTCCCACTCTTCTGGACCTTGGGATAAGGTCTAGAAGGCATGGAAAAACTGACTCCCACAGCAGAGTTTTTCCCTCTTGCTGGAACCTAGTGAGAGTGTCTTTCACCTTGGTTACGAACAATGAGGAACCATCAAATGGGGCGTTGTTGCGCGAAATTACAGAGGTGCATCCAGGAGTGCCTTCTGAGAGAAACTCAAAACTCGCTGCCCTACTCGCTCCTTCAGCTGCATAAGAGACCACCCTCATGGAGGAGTTAGCAATAGAATTTAGGGTACACATCTGAGAGTTGACTGAGCCAGTGTGTCAGAAACGTTACCCTGCAGAGCATCTCCCAGCTCTTTCAGATCTCTTTGGAGCCATGTAAAATGTGACAAGTAATTCAACGGCCGCAGTGTAAAGGCCGCTGAAGAAAACATACGCTTCCCATACCGGTCCATGGTCCTGGACTCCTTGTTAGGGGGATGTACGGTAGAGGAAGTCTCAGCCAGTTCCTTCTTGGTGGCCGCTACCACCACCATGGCAATTACTGGGACGCCCTTCGTAAGAAACTCTGTCAGAGGGGGCAGACAGAAATTTGTTGGGTCTCCTGGGAACTGGTTCCACAGCATCAGGGGTTTCCCACACCCTCCGACAAACTAGATCCAGGAGTTCGAAGGGTGGAGAGACCCAGGAGGCGGAGGGCTGAGCCCCAAAGGCCTTCAGGAACACAGACTCCTCAGAGTGGGGTTTAGAAGGCCAGTCGCCTCTGTTTCAAGATCTCTAGGATCTCAGAGAAAGATATCCTCAGAGGATGACATGTGGGACCCCTCAGATTCCTCGACGTCTGTGTCTGACGTGAGAGACTCTTCCTGGGAGTTTATGCGCTTCCTCCTGCACGTTCTTTTTCTGGGTGGCTCCTCAGGCAAAAACTCTAGGAGGCCCTCAAATTTGGGGACCAGTCATGGAGGTATCCTGAGGCCCAAGGTCTCCGCTGTCCAAGGATAGAGGGCGATCACAGACTGATACTGGAGCTGGAGGGGGGTAGTGTGTCAGTGCTGTATGATGCAGCCAAGGACCTTGCCAGCATGCTCCGCATGACCTCGAAAGTTGGTCCCCCCTGGCTCAGAGGATCAACCAACCATGGAAGTCCTCGGAGCAGAAGAGGCAAGATCCGAAGCAAGGGTCAGGCTCACCCGAGCCGAAGCAGAGAGAGGGAGGCTAGGAGCTGAAGAGCGTCCCCGAAACCTCCCCCTCAGGTCCGACCGAGGAACCATGAGTCCTGGACCCCGTGGATGGATCAGACTGGGTCAGAGCAGAGATCGGAGCCAATAAGCCAGGATGGGCCATCAGAGCCGACCTAGATGCATCAAATGGCGCTGACCACTCGGGCTCCGAAGGCAGAGATTTGCTCTGAGATATCAACAATGGATGGGTGACTGGCTCCAGAGCAGACTGGGCTGGAGCCGAAAGCAATTTAGCCAGCACCGGTGATTGAAGCAGTCTCTGTACCACTCTATCCACATCAGAGACTGTCCTGGAGGACCTAGAGGACAAGGTAGGAGATCTAGATCTCCTCTCTGAAGGAGACCTGCGAGGAGGAGAAACCAGTCTAAAAACTGGGGACTGGCTCTGAACTAGTATCTCTGACATCGGCTCAGAGGCTGGGAGCCAATGTAAGTTCTGTCAGTTGACAAGCTTCCTAAGGCACCGAAGACAGTGGAGCCGAGGATGTCACAGTAGACATAGTAACTTTCTCCGGAGGCTCAGAAAAGACAGACTGAGCCGGAGATAGGTTTTTTTTGCTTTAGATGTTTGGTCTCTCAGAGGGAGAGGACTTAGCACTAGAAGACCTCTCCAAATCTTCCTCGAAAGAGGGTTTCAGTAGCCCCTTCAGAATTAGTTTGTTCTTCCTTTCTTGAACACGAGGGCTGAATGCGTGACAGAACGCACAAGACTCCTGAAGGTGTATAGCCCCCAAACAATAAACACACACAGTGCCCATCAGTAATGGACATCTTGTACCCACATTTACATTTCTTAAAGCCCGAAGGCTTATGTTCTTTTGTATCCTTAGACATGGTCGGCAGGATACTAACACAACAGTAAAAGACACCAGCAACAAGCGCGGGAACTAAACTAAACTACAGACACTAAACAAGGACCTCTAACTCAAACGGTCCTAACAGAAAAACAAGGGAAAGGACTAGGTCCTCTAATTTAAACGGTCCTAGCCCAGAGGGGATAGGTACCTAAAACAAAAGCGAGCACAGAAGGGGGAAAACAGATGACCAAGGGAGGACTAGGTAACTAAAATGGGCCTAGCCCATTGGGAGATAGCTGATGGGATACCAGATAAAAAGTAGACCAATGCCACAAAGGCCATACAAAAAACGCTTCCACAAAGCAACACACCTAGCTATGAAAATAGCTTTTGGATCAATTTTTTAGTCAAGACAACAAAAAGTTATACTTAGCCACAGCCAAGAGCGAGACCACGTCTGAGCTTTGAGTGGCAAACGAGATCTGGGGAAAGGGAGCAGTGCAACATGGGATACCTTTCAGCCCAGCCCAGCCAATTGAAATACTTCGAGCTAGAGTATGGCTGAGTCGGAGCAGAGGTTCGGCTCCGAACCCACGGGTAAGAATGTAGGTGAGATTGGACTACATAACATCCTTTGGTTTCAGTTCAGCAGAGGAACCAATAGAGTACTTATATTCTTTTAGATTTTGGTGCCAATGGAGACGGCACTGTGACTGGCTTTGGAACCAGAGACCTGAAATGTCTTATTGGCCTTGGACAAAGCTTCTTCAAAGGGGGCTTTAAGAAGCCCTTTAAAGTAAGTTTATTACAAAGTTCTACCAAGGCCCTAGTACAGAAGCCCTGACAGAGCTCTCTAAATCCAAATGAAAAGCACCCAAACAAAAGAATCGTGCCCAGAGTTGGGCACTTTTCTGCCACACTCTTGGCACTGCTTAAATCCAGTGGTAAACTTAGCCATATGAGAAGGAAGGTAGAAACCCAGTCAGAAAGGAACACCACACATTCACAGAATAAAAAGGGGAAAATTCTAACTATGGTAGAAAGAATTACCAAACAGTAGTTAAGGAAGGAAAACCATTAACAATGGTAGAAAAATACCAACCGGTATAGAGATTAAACCACTCGCACAAGAAAACGTGGGTAAATAAAGGCTAAGAAAAATTATGAGTATTAACCAAGACAAAGTTAGAGGATAAATAATTTAAATATCTTACTTGGCTAACTATCTTCTTTACTTCTAATCTTATTGTCTGAACTCTTAGTAAGGTAAGCGAGGCTGTAGTCAACTTTGTATTGAGAAGTGCACCTATAAACTATGTTTTGAGTTAGTTTGAAATGAGATTTTTTTTTGTAGTTTATTATACCCAGAAAAGTAGTTGTCTGAATACCCTTTTCTCTTGCCATCACGAACCAATGCCTTGTTGGGGAATAAATGAGTCAGTTGTCTATATATGGAAACACCCGGACTCCTTGCAGTCTCAAGTGAACAGCTACTACTACCATACACGAACAGCCTGGGGCCTGTGGTGAGACCAAAGGGAAGAACCCAAAAATGGAAGAATGGACTGAACTGTGACCATCTGGAACTTAGCTTTTCAAAGTTGCCAAGACTCAAAATTGGCCTCCAGTCCCTTTTTCGTTGGCACCAAAAAGAATCTTGAGTAAATTCCAGACTCTCTTTGTTCAGGGGACTTATTGGATAACTTTTCTAGCAGCTTTTGCACTTTAGTTGCCGCTTGTTCCCTCTGATTGGGTGTAATATCAGGGATTTTCCTTGAACGGGGATGAGGAAGGTAGAAGGGTACAATATAACCTCTGGAAATGATCCTCTGCACCCTAGTATCTGTTATGTCTAGCCAGGCTCTCTAGTTCAGGGAAAAACACCCCCAATTGCTTCAGGAAGGGGACAATCAGGCCTCCTTTCAGGAGTTCTGGTAGTGTCAAAGGACGAATCTCTGGACCCTTGGTTTTGTGGACCACCTCTGACGCATTGGTAGCATCTACCATTGCAACCCCCCTCTCCGTCCCTGGGGGGGAACCACCTCCACGTATGTCCTGGAAATGCCCTTGGGGCTTTTTGAACTACATCTTCCCTTCATCTCACTGATTCCTCGAAAAGGATCTTTGAGAGATGGAAAAACGTATGCTCAAGACAAAATGTCTTTACATTCTTCTCACCTGCATAAAGTTCCTTTTACTTTGGGGCCAAACAAAATTGTCGTCAAAAAGCATTGATAAAAGACGACTTAAAGAGCTCTGCAAAGTCACAACCGCATCCAGGCGTCTCCTTATGGAAACGCCTGCACCAGCTGTCAGATTTCTTCTGCTACATGAGAAATGGGCCTTAAGGAGGAACTGGATATCGCTTGTAGGGTAGCCAACTAAGATGCGACAGAAGCTTGTACTTCAGAAACAGATCCTAAGAGGGTGTCTGAAAGTTCCTTAAATCAGGTCCCTCTAACTTGGCGAAATGTGCCAAATAGTTCAGTGACCTTAAGGTGATGGTGGCTGAAGCACAGACAGGCTTCTCAAACCTATCCATCATCCAAGACACCTCAGCTAGTTTCTTCTTAGTGGCCACCATGACCAAGTCATCAATAGGCACTCCTTTAGCCCAAAACTGTTTGTCCTGTGCCGTCATAATTTT